>NC_089800.1:88503297-88538297 GCF_029633855.1 Hoplias malabaricus
CATCGAGGTGTAATCAGCTAATCAAAAATAAATAAATAACCAGGCGCACCGTAACGCACAGCCTCAGAACAGCGTCTCTGAAGATCAGCAGAAGTCAAGGCCGAGCGCAGAGGCCAGGCTAATTAGCGCCGCTCTAGTCGAGTGATGATTGCAATTATGGCATAAAGCAGGCGCCATTGTGATGATAATGAAAGGCTTTTGTTAAACACAGTCGCGGCTCCGTCAGAGTTCAGAAACCGAGACTGTTTCTCCACAGCCTGCAGACGTTCCTGTGTCTTCCAGGAGTAGGAGAGAGTGGAGTATTCATCACAGTTCAGATCTGTAATCATCGAGCCTCCAGTGATGGGATCATGTTCAGATTTCATGACATGTCTGTCACAGGGGACCAATGGTCTGCTTCGGCTGAGGCTCTGTCCCAATAAAGCCACATTATTGACTTATCGTACCATATCTGGACATTACCTCAGTGCTGTCCACGGTGTTTACTCCTGTGTTTGTTTACATGAGGAGAAAAAAGGCACGGGTATTTTAGCCGCCTGCTCAGTTCTGTTTACTGGTTTTCTCTGGCTGTCTGTGCAGGGGCTGTTATGTTGTTTAGTTTGAAAACTGTGGATTTTATTATTTTATAAATGTTATTATCATTCATTCATTCATTCATTGTCTGTAACCCTTATCCAGTTCAGGGTCGCGGTGGGTCCAGAGTCTACCTGGAATCATTGGGCGCAAGGCAGGAATACACCCTGGAGGGGGCGCCAGTCCTTCACAGGGCAACACAGACACACACACATTAACTCACACACTCACACCTACGGACACTTTTGAGTCACCAATCCACCTACCAACGTGTGTTTTTGGACTGTGGGAGGAAGCTGGAGCACCCGGAGGAAACCCACGCAGACACAGAGAGAACACACCACACTCCTCACAGACAGTCACCCGGAGGAAACCCACGCAGACACAGAGAGAACACACCACACTCCTCACAGACAGTCACCCGGAGGAAACCCACGCAGACACAGGAAGAACACACCACACTCCTCACAGACAGTCACCCGGAGGAAACCCATGCAGACACAGGGAGAACACACCACACTCCTCACAGACAGTCACCCGGAGGAAACCCACGCAGACACAGAGAGAACACACCACATTCCTCAGAGACAGTCACCCGGAGGAAACCCACGCAGACACAGAGAGAACACACCACACTCCTCACAGACAGTCACCCGGAGGAAACCCACGCAGACACAGAGAGAACACACCACACTCCTCACAGACAGTCACCCGGAGGAAACCCACGCAGACACAGAGAGAACACACCACACTCCTCACAGACAGTCACCCGGAGGAAACCCTCGCAGACACAGAGAGAACACACCACACTCCTCACAGAAAGTCACCCGGAGGAAACCCATGCAGACACAGGGAGAACACACCACACTCCTCACAGACAGTCACCCGGAGGAAACCCACGCAGACACAGAGAGAACACACCACACTCCTCACAGACAGTCACACGGAGGAAACCCACGCAGACACAGAGAGAACACACCACACTCCTCACAGACAGTCACCCGGAGGAAACCCATGCAGACACAGGGAGAACACACCACACTCCTCACAGACAGTCACCCGGAGGAAACCCACGCAGACACAGGGAGAACACACCACACTCCTCACAGACAGTCACCCGGAGGAAACCCACGCAGACACAGGGAGAACACACCACACTCCTCACAGACAGTCACCCGGAGCGGGACTCGAACCCACAACCTCCAGGACCCTGGAGCTGTGACAGAGACACTACCTGCTGCTCACTGTGCCGCCCAGGTACAATTTGTCAACCACAAAATATGGTTATTGTGACAGTCCCATTGTGTCCCCACAGATCCAGCTCCAAGGACTCAGAGACTCCTCCAGTGAGAGTCAGTAGAAGCGGGGTGTTTCTGATAAAGTGGCCAGCCAGTGTCGCTGATAGGGATTATTGGATGTTGCTGAGTTGGCTGTGGTCTTTAGTGGAGACTCAGAGGCGTCATTAATTCACAGCACACTGTCTCTCAGAGCGCCGCTCTCTCCCTCATTGTTTTAATCCTGAAGAGACAGGGACAGATTCATGGTTATATTTGTGCTAATGAATTTTATAAATGAATTATCCATAATCCCCTAAATGCCTCCCTTCTGCAGACTCAGTCTCTCTGTGACTGCGAGGTCTGCTGCAGCACATTTTAGCAGCTGCACAGTTAAAATTTATAGATCTCTTTTAATGAGCGATTTCTGCTTTTTTAAAATTCATCCGCTGCTGACACAAGCCTTCGGTTACACACTCAGTGTCTTTAATCTCACAGAGAAGCATTATAGACACATTCTGTAAGTGAACTTTATAGTGAAAACAAACCATTTCAGAGTCAGACATACAGTACACTACGTGTGTGCAGAGCCCCTTATTTTCTGACCTATACTGTGCACTACTAGGGTGTAGGGCGACATTTGAGATTCAGCCTTGGTTTTGCTGCGGCACTGAAACACATCTCATTGAACACTCACACCTTTAGACGAGGAGAATTTTTCCCATCTCTTTATATTAGTGTTGTGCTGCAAAACCAGAGACTTGGATCCCTGATTGAAGCAGTAATAAAGACGGTTTATTAACCCTCTGGTGTGGAAGAAGGCGCCGGCACGTCAAATATGTTCATTCACAATGTTTCTATTAATATCTTAGCAATAGCACAGCGCAGAAATACAGTTCAAACATTCTGTGAATGTGCAGAAACTGCTCTTTCGATCACGTTATCGCCACTGTACGCGACACTGTACATCCCGAGTTACGACTCTATGAATGAGCTTGAGACACGCCTCCTCTGCCTCTCGCCGTGTCTCACTGGTGGATTCGCTTGTTTTTAAGACTCTGATAAAACTATTTCAATCACCAACACACTTCATCCACACGAGAAAAGGATGTTTTCACAAGAAATATAAAAATTTTCCAAAATTGGATTTAAGTTTTTCAGGGTTAGAGACAGATTGTCTCTAAAATGTTCTGACAGATAAAAAGTTCTAGGTCACATGGGCCTCTCTTAACCAGAGAGCTGAGATAGTTCTGAACATTTTGATATAAAACATGTGCGTAATATTTTGTAATAAAAGTGCTTTAAAGATGAATTTCAGAAAACTGAGAAAATGTCCTTAGACCCCAAAGGATTAATGATGTGTAGATTGTGTGTAAACAGTGTTTGAATCAGTTAGTCTATAGGTGGTGTTTATATTGTGTTAATATAATTTATTAATACTGTATAGATGATGTATTAATTTTGTATAGACTATGTATATTAATGTTGTATAGATGATGTATTAATGGTGTATAGACTATGTATAGATGCTGTATAGATGATGTATTAATGGTGTGTAGACTATGTATATGAATGTGTTGATGCTTTATAGATGATGTATTAATGGTGTATAGACTATGTATAGATGCTGTATAGATGATGTATTAATGGTGTGTAGACTATGTATATTCATGTGTAGATGCTGTATAGATGATGTATTAATGGTGTATAGACTATGTATAGATGCTGTATAGATGATGTATTAATGGTGTGTAGACTATGTATATTCATGTGTAGATGCTGTATAGATGATGTATTAATGGTGTATAGACTATGTATATTCATGTGGGTATGCGGTGTATTGATGGTGTATTAATAGTGTGTAAATGGTGTTTTTGTGGTGTGTAAATGGTGTATTAATATTGAACAGATCATATGTAGGTCTTTGTGGAGATGGGAGGTGTGTCTGAGGAGGTAATGTCCGGAGCTTTGTTCGGTGGCCGTCTGCAGCTCGTGCGAGAGATCTTTAGAGGCCGAGGGAAGTGAGCAGACTTCAGCGAAGGCGAGAAATGAAAAGGGAAAGATTTGATTGGTGCAGAGTCGAGGCCCCAGGCAGCTGTAAGACTTCAATGGCTCCTCAGAGTGGAATGAGGAACCAACGATTACATCTCAACACGGAGAAATGACTCAGAACTGTCGATATTCTCCAGGAAAATCATTTTTACCTCCACTACATGAACGTCTTTCTTCATGAGGAGCAACGTCAATTACCAGCGCTCAGAAATCCCCCGTCATCTTCTCAGAACCACAGCCTGCTGCAGACAGACACCTCAACTATCACTGACTCACTTATCTGTGTCTGTGTAATGACTCTAAAGTCACTGTGCCCAGTGCCAAGCGTCAAATACAAAGCTGCATCACCCTGAAGTTCAGGGATGTGGAGTTTCTGTATCCATTTTATTTGGGATATGATCTAAGACTAGACTTTCTCTTAATTCTCCACTCCCTTTTCTGCATTTTCACTCAGTTCTCTGGTGTTCTCTCTTTTACTCGCTTTTCCTTTGTCTCTGCTCTCACTTTGTCAGTTTGTGCTCCGTTATCTTATTTATCTGCATTAGAAGTTCTTCCTTTTTAACTCAGTTAACTGAATCCTTTCTATGTTGTTCCAGTTTACTCTCTTCTCTTATCTCTCTTCTTTCGTTTTCACAATTTTGACTCGGTTCTTTTGTTACTCAGCTCTAGTTTTCGCTGTTGTACTGTTCTCTCATTTGTCTGCTTTTGTTTTCTCGTTTTGTTTTTCTTTGCAGTCTTCCAGCCTCTCGTCATGTCTCTTTTATGAGATTTTACCTTGCCTTTGTGCTCTCTACTGAACGTGTCCCCGCAGACGAAGGGGTGTAACAATTTTAACAGCTCCTTTTATCCTGGTTTTGACTACGGAAGCCCACAGAAAACTGACTGGGGGGTCATGTTTGAAAGTATTCTCTCTCTCTCTCTCTCTCTCTCTCTCTCTCTCTCTCTCTGTATCTATACTTCCATCACTCTCTCTCCCTCCACCTTTTATTCTGTCGTTTTCTTTCCTTTCTTCCTCACAGTAGCAGAGCTCTTGTCCTCCTGCCGAGCCTTTGACTTATTTCCCACAATTCCCTTCTGCAGAGTCCTGATGTTCTCACTTCATCTTTATCCTGTCTGCTCTGACTGATCCGATCAATAGTCCTCCACAAATGGGCCTCTTTCTCTCTCTCTCTTGTCACTCTTTCCTCTCTCCCTCCCCTACATCCCTCCCTCCCTCTCTCTCTCTCCCCCTCCCTCTCCCTCCCCCTTCTGTCTCCTCTCAGACAGTCACCCGGAGGAAACCCACACAGACACAGAGAGAACACACCACACTCCTCACAGACAGTCACCCGGAGGAAACCCACGCAGACACAGGGAGAACACACCACACTCCTCACAGACAGTCACCCGGAGGAAACCCATGCAGACACAGGGAGAACACACCACACTCCTCACAGACAGTCACCCGGAGGAAACCCATGCAGACACAGGGAGAACACACCACACTCCTCACAGACAGTCACCTGGAGGAAACCCACGCAGACACAGGGAGAACACTCCTCACAGACAGTCACCCGGAGGAAACCCACGCAGACACAGAGAGAACACACCACACTCCTCACAGACAGTCACCCGGAGGAAACCCATGCAGACACAGGGAGAACACACCACACTCCTCACAGACAGTCACCCGGAGGAAACCCATGCAGACACAGGGAGAACACACCACACTCCTCACAGACAGTCACCCGGAGGAAACCCATGCAGACACAGGGAGAACACACCACACTCCTCACAGACAGTCACCCGGAGGAAACCCATGCAGACACAGGGAGAACACACCACACTCCTCACAGACAGTCACCCGGAGTGGGACTCGAACCCACAACCTCCAGGTCCCTGGAGCAGTGTGACTATGAATCTTCCTGCTGCGCCACCGTGCCGCCCCATAACAGGATTTATTTCCCTGTAAATAAATAAATAAACACACACACACACACACACACACACACACACACACACCGGTGACAGACTCTTCAGGACTGGAGCAGAAGGTCGTGATGTGTGATGTCCTTCGAGGCTGAATCTTTGCAGCTTGTCATAAAAATACACACCTGGCATGTCCCCCTCTCCGTCAGCAGCTCGGCCTTATCACACACACCACTGTTATTTTTTTATTTCTCTCCTGGTAGAAAACCCTGAGGCTCGGTGGTGCATTAACCTGCAGCACCTTTGCCTCCACAGAGTCTCCGAGTGAAGAAGAGCTAGGGCTTCACTCCAAGAAAAAGGATCTTTTAACAAGTGAAATCATCTGAAATCTACAGACAAATCTTTGAGAGGTTTTTTTTAATACTTTATTCATTCATTTATTTTTTTAACCTCTTTGTACTTTTTTAAAACCATTTTATCTGAGTGTCTTCCTTTTTACTTTGTTTTAATTGTTTCGAAAAAAATAAGAAATATTCTGCCGTGAGGCCCCCGTTCCAGAGGAAGAGTAGATCTCCTTAAAATCTCAGTAGTTTCTCAGAGACAACAATGGAAAGACAAAGGAGACTTTACCTTAAGTCTCCTGCTGCTTTGATGTTTCTCCTGAGACCTCTGTGATCTCACACATATCTCCTCTGTTGTTTTAGTGGAGATCTCAGTAAAGACTAATTAAACCTTACTCTGTATCTCTCTTTCTCTCGTGGCTCATTCTTTTTCTCCTAAGGACTTTCAGGAGACATCATAATTGTCTCCTGAGCCGTTACAGAGCAACCTATGAGCATTTAAATTCCCCTCTGGGTCATTTCTACAGCACTGTCCTAAAACCAATATGGAGGGGAGGGTAGGGGGTGGTTTCCTACCCTTCTTTAAAAGTTACATAGTGCGATTTCTGCAATGCTGAGCCTGAAGTAGCAATGTCAGAGGCTCCTTTCTCCCTGATAAGGGTTAGTGAAAAATCACAATGGTTTTGAAGCTGTAATTTAAATGTAAAAAAACTACCTACCATTCCTTTACCAGTTGCAGAAAACACAGAACAGATGGAGGTTAGGGAAATAATGATGATGTATTTATGGGTTAAATGAAGTCAGAGGAATGAGGCCCAGTAATTGTCTTTAGAGTGAACTGTTGAAATTAGCTTCTTATTCGTATTTCCCATTCCACCTTAAACGGAGCAGCACTTACATTAATGCTCTGTTTTGAATCTTCTGTTCCACCTTAAACCCTGCGCTCTAAATAAGTAACATCAGCAGGCTGCAGTCAGCTCCTTATGTAAATGTTCTGTCCTTTGCTGATCTCAGCTTCATGTGAACCGCAGTGAATTTGCACCTGAAAGGTTCGCCCTCCGGCTACAAACTCACCCCTAATCTCCGCTTTAACATGCTCCTGCTTCTTATTCAAATTCTCCGTTCCACCTTAAGCCTGGCACACACTACGGGTTTTTAAAAATCCTCACCAAGGCTGGAGACGTGACCCTCACGCACAACTACATTTCACACCCGTGAACACGAGCCCCGAACCTCACGGGAATTTCTTGTGAAATGCTACATCGCAGGTTTTCTCCTGATTTTAAACACGGCTGTTTGAGGACAGGCCAAGGGGAGGAAAACATGTGGAGGAAAAGAAGGGACACACACACACGACCAATTTTAGTATCTACATGGAAACATATGTGGCTTATATAATAAACATGTAGAATAGTGAATATTTACAGACTTGTCATATATAGTTATGGTGAATATTGTGTATATAACATGCTATTATCATACAGTACACAGGCTAAATGTTTCAATGCTAGCTTTACGTCCAGTGAATACAGTGTGTGGGCGGAGCATTGGTCAGCAGTGTTTGCAGGACAGTTTATCACTGTAGGCGCAGTCTTAAAGTATGGTGACCCCCCAAGTGTCTTAAGAAAGAACATGGTTCTATATGGAACCATAAACAAATAGAGTCCTTTGTATTGGGACAGCTTTATTCAGGTTCATGGAAAATATGCTACAGGGCCTTTACACGGCACCAAAAACCATTCTTCTGTACTTACACTGTCAAGCTTGTTACAATTGGTGCCAGCCATTCATTCATTCATTCATTGTCTGTAACCCTTATCCAGTTCAGGGTCGCGGTGGGTCCAGAGTCTACCTGGAATCATTGGGCGCAAGGCGGGAATACACCCTGGAGGGAGCGCCAGTCCTTCACAGTGCAACACACACACACACACACACGTCACCAATCCACCTACCAACGTGTGTCTTTGGACTGTGGGAGGAAACCCACGCAGACACAGAGAGAATACACCACACTCCTCACAGACAGTCACCCGGAGGAAACCCACGCAGACACAGAGAGAACACACCACACTCCTCACAGACAGTCACCCGGAGGAAACCCACGCAGACACAGAGAGAACACACCACACTCCTCACAGACAGTCACCCGGAGGAAACCCACGCAGACACAGAGAGAACACATCCCACTCCTCACAGACAGTCACCCGGAGGAAACCCATGCAGACACAGGAAGAACACACCACACTCCTCACAGACAGTCACCAGGAGGAAACCCACGCAGACACAGAGAGAACACACCACACTCCTCACAGACAGTCACCCGGAGCGGGAATCGAACCCACAACCTCCAGCCCCCTGGAGCTGTGTGACTGCGACACTAAAACTGAACTGTAGAAGTCTTTGTGGGTCTTAGATAATTGAGAACAGCTGCAGAGCTCTGGAAGGAGAGAGGAGATGATGGAGGGAAGAGAAAAATAGAGAGAGAGAGAAAGAGTGAGAGAGAGAGAGAGAGAGAGAGAGAGAGAGAGAGAGAGAGAGAGAGAGAGAGAGAGAGGACCTATTCTCTGCCATGAAATCTCAGCTTGGCAGCGCTAAACTAGTTTGACTCGTTAGTACGACCTGGAGAAAAGAAAACACTC
Organism: Hoplias malabaricus; assembly: GCF_029633855.1. Lineage (NCBI taxonomy): Eukaryota > Metazoa > Chordata > Actinopteri > Characiformes > Erythrinidae > Hoplias > Hoplias malabaricus. The sequence continues at coordinate 88,512,085 of NC_089800.1, forward strand.
GTCTATATTTAACTGTGTGAGCCATCACCCATTCATCCATTCACTCAGTCACCTCATGGTTGTGTGTTTATGATCACTACCAGGATGTAAAGCGTATATTAAAACGTTTCTAAATGAGTGACCTACTGCAGTTTTTAAAGGATTTTATTTGTTGCGGTTCTCCCTCCTCTTTCCGTTTACACCTGGCATTAGGAAGTGATTTTGCTGATCACATCATGTTCAGATTTCACTCGTCCTCATGAAAAGCCAGGTGTAAATGACCCCAGAGACGCACTGTGATCAGTTTATGAATTGAAGCTGCTCAGAGACGGATCTCACCCACGTTTAACAGTGTAAACAGAATGTGTTTTCCGTGTCCTGATACAGTTACGCGAGTGGAAACACATCAGTTGACAGGTACGGCACAGGTGTGTGTTTTTCTGGCGATTGGTGGCTGGACTATTTCACAGATTCAGTTGAACGTCAGTCATCGTTGTGACAGTTAACATAAACAACATTGATGAGACGTTTGCTACAAAAATGAGGGGAATACCACACCTTAGCATTAGCATAATATTAGCATTGTGGCATAAGTAGAACATACTCACAATGAGTCTGAAGCTCAAAGTTTCTTAGAAGGTCTTTAAAGCAGAGTACCTTTTACCAGAAGTTGAAACAACTCAAAAAGACTGTCGCAAAACGTTGCGTTGATTTTTTTATTTTTGTTTTTGTTTTTTTGTTTTTTGCTGTCCCAATGTTTTTTTTTTAGAGTGGGCTAAGGTTTGGGGAGATCCTTAATGTAATAGGAGATAATTAGTTCGTCCTACAATTTGTAACACGGTCCAGAAAGGGATAGCAGCATGTGGAAGATGTAAAACCTGAAGGAACTTGGGTACGGCTAAACCTCCAAGTCACCCATACATTAAGACCCCCCTTCTGCATAAAAGAGTGAAAATGCATCCCCCAACCTCCATGCTCTTAGCACACTAGCATTAGCACACTAGCATTAGCAAATTAGCATTAGCACACTAGTATTAGCATATTAGCATTTTTAAATTAGCCTTAGCATAGTATTAGCATTAGCATTGTGGCATAAGTATAACATACTCACAATGAGCCTGAAACGCAACGCTTCTAAGGAGGTCTTTAAAGCAGAGAGTACCTGTGCCTGTAGATCAACACTCTCTTACCGGGCTTCCTCTATTTATACCCCAAGGCATGTTAACCTCCCTCCTGCCCCCTAGAGGATAGGAGGAGGTGTACCATAGCTAGTGACCAGGTTGATTACATCGTACATGAGGAATGGCAGGAATTCTGTGTCTGTAAAACCACACACAGTTCTTTCACCGGTCTTTTCCCTCAAACACACCATTCCACGTCAAATCTCAGATCTCAGATCCGCATTCCCCCACAGACTGGACTCTGTTTACACTTGTCATTTAAATGAAATCCAGATCCTATCCAGGTGCAAAACGCATGTCAAGTCCAGGTCGTTTTAATGTGAGGGTCCCATTTGCAGCAATCAGCCACGAGATTGATCGCACTGCCAGCTGTTATTAACGCTTTGGTCAGCCTCCAGAACTCAGGTTTGTGGGGTGTTCCCGGGGTGCAGTGGTCAGAACTGACCCAAAGTGGGGCCTGAGGCTGACTGATGGTGGAGAGGAGCTCTAAAATGTAGCTGTGCTGCAGGTTAAAGATGATCTCAGTGAACGTTTCCAGTAAACCCTTGTATACATGTCTATGAGTAGACCTTACACACACACACACACACACACACATCTTTATCTATATATAAACCTTATTTGAATATGTTTACAGGTTTGAGAATGGCGCGGGACAGGGACAGGGTCAGATACGAGACCAGAGAGCACAGGAACCTGGGGTAAAGACATAAAAGCAAGCACTGAAGGATCCTGAAATATGTATTCAGAGCTTCAGAGAATCAATCAAGCTTTCTCTCACTATAACACACACACACACACACACACACACACACACACAAACACTGTCTCAATAGAGTCCCTTTACAGTGTAATCTCCGGCTCATTCAGCTCAGGTCAGAGAGGCAGAGCTCTATTGCTGCTCTTGCCTTGGCCTCAGTGGGAAGGTGTTTATTCTTTAGACCGTGTTTACGGCGATAAACAGAGGGTGGGACACTAGACACTTCTTATTTCTCAATTGGAGAATTCAACTACACTTTGAGTGAAAGAGTCCGTACAGGAAATCAGATTTAACAAAGTGGGGTGTTCAAATGTAAAGTGAGGCTCTTAAAATTCTCTCAGTTGCTGCGTTCCTCTTCCCTCCCCTCTCCCCCCTGTCCCTCAGCGCTGAGGACCCCCACAGAGCAGGTGTGATGTGGTGGTGGATCATTCTCAGCGCTGCAGTGACACTGACGTGGTGGTGGTGTGTTAGTGTGTGTTGTGCTGGTGTAGAGTGGATCAGACACAGCAGTGCTGCTGGAGTTTTTAAACCCCTCAGTGTCTGGACTGAGAACAGTCCACCGACCGAAAACATCCAGCCGACAGCGTCCTGTGTCACTGATGAAGGACTAGAGGACGGGCGACACACACTGTGCAGCGACAGATGAGCTACTGTCTCTGACTTTATGAGTGCTGAAGAATAGGGGGCAAGGGGCTAAAGAAGTATGCAGAGCAACGTGTGTACTACAGTCTGTAACTGTAGAACTACACAGTGCTCCTCTGTGGTCAGTGGAGCTGAGAGCCTGGACAGTGTGTGTGTGTGTGTGTGTGTGTGTAAGGTTTGAGGCTGGACTAATGTTCCCTGCTCAGGAAAATGTGTAATTACATCTCCTCTGACACTCTTTAACCCATTAAATCCCTGATACACTTCATGTGCCTTAATGTCTCTGGGCTATAAATGAATCATAATATCTTTAGGTTGTATTTATTATTCACTCTAAAGGAATGTAGGCTATAATTAATGATGAACAAAGGCTTAAAGGGGCAGCACGGTGGTGCAGCAGGTAGTGTTTCCTCCGGGTGACTGTCTGTGAGGAGTGTGGTGTGTTCTCTCTGTGTCTGCGTGGGTTTCCTCCGGGTGACTGTCTGTGAGGAGTGTGATGTGTTCTCTCTGTGTCTGCGTGTGTTTCCTCCAGGTGACTGTCTGTGAGGAGTGTGGTGTGTTCTCTCTGTGTCTGCGGGGGTTTCCTCCGGGTGACTGTCTGTGAGGAGTGTGATGTGTTCTCTCTGTGTCTGCGTGTGTTTCCTCCAGGTGACTGTCTGTGAGGAGTGTGGTGTGTTCTCTCTGTGTCTGCGGGGGTTTCCTCCGGGTGACTGTCTGTGAGGAGTGTGGTGTGTTCTCTCTGTGTCTGCGGGGGTTTCCTCCGGGTGACTGTCTGTGAGGAGTGTGGTGTGTTCTCTCTGTGTCTGCGTGGGTTTCCTCCGGGTGACTGTCTGTGAGGAGTGTGGTGTGTTCTCTCTGTGTCTGCGGGGGTTTCCTCCGGGTGCTCCTGTTTTCTCTAATGCTCCAAAAACCCACGTTGGTAGGTGGATTGGAGACTCAAAAGTGCCCGTAGGTGTGAGTGTGTGAGTGAATGAGTGTGGGACTGGCGCCCCCTCCAGGGTGTATTCCCGCCTTGCGCCCAGTGATTCCAGGTAGGCTCTGGACCCACCGTGACCCTGAATTGTATAAGTGGTTACAGATAATGAATGAATGAATGAATAATATCTCTGCTGCTCACAGGCTCAACTACCCCACCCCTCGTCTCCACAGTGGAACACAGTGCTGTTTCTTAGTGAAGCGTCTGAGACCTGCTTTGGTCCAAACCCCACAGCAGTGTTCTCCCCCTGTGTAAACAGCCCCTGTTCAGAACGCCCGCTTTCAGCACCTGTTCCTTTAAATGATAATGAGCCGCTCTCTGTTCACCCCGACCCCGAGCGCACAGCAGTGAGGAGCGAGGAGCAGAAGCTCTTTGTTTTTAGCCGTTTTCACTCTGTTCTCTTTCTTCTCCGTTTTTACTCAGTGCTCTTATTTCTCCGCGCTCGTTGTGTCTGTTTCGCTGAGTTTAACCTCGTCTTTGCGCTCTCACATAAACACGGGTCCAGCGCTGTGATTGGACAGGCTCAGACGAGGGGGCGGGGCCATTCTAAAGTTTTGACGACTCGTTTTATCTGATGTTTTCTGACTCAGGCAGCGCACAGAAAACTGACTGAGTGGGTCTTATTACGGAGTGTGTGAGTCGGTGGGCCACAGATTCACACATTAATGAGCACATGCACTGAACCCCACAATTCTTTCTTAATTTGTCCCTATTAAGTGATTTATTATGCACTGTGGAATCCAGATAAAGTGGTGCATGGAACAACGTTTCTTCATATTTTATTCACTCTTTTATGACAGATCTTAAAATAGCTGAGCTTATGTAAAAGTCCATTACATCATTTGTGCTGACTGCAGCTCTCCACTCACTTCTCTAACTCCACGTTCCTACAGTTACCTTGAGTTTGCACAATTGGATTCCTGATATCAGGCTGAAAACTGGACCGCTGACAAATCTGGAAGGTCTCTACTCTTCTGTGAAGGCTTTACTTTAGATGTTGGGATATTTCCTGTGAGGATCTGGTGCCATTCAGCCACATGAACGTCAGTGAGGTCCGGTGCTGATGTTGGTGATTAGTTCTGCTTCACGAAGCTCCATCACTCCAGAGAACACAGAGGTACAGCCCCACAGCCCAGTGTCGGGGTGCTTTTTTACACCTGTAGGGCATGTTTGGCATTGGTCAGGGTGACATTAGGCTCATATGCAGCTGCTCTACACCTTCCTACTCCATTCAATGCTTTTCTATTCATGAGTTGCTGCTGGCGTCACTGTAAATTACCCGCCGTAGTCGGGACCTACTCTTCGCTCAAACACACAACTCAAGTAAAGGAGCTTGGGCCATGTCCCAAATAGCACAACGCTCCCTACCTAGTGAACACCACTGAAAATAAATCTAAACAAATAATCTACTGCACACAGACAGTAATCAGACACTAATTCCACAACTTTATAAACGTGTCCCACATTAAAAGAAGACTACACACAATGGTTTATACATCGTCTAAAGTCTGTTTATTAAATTGTTATTAATTAGGCTGTAAACACCTTAAAGGTCACTAATAATCACGTGTAGAAAGGGCACCAGTGACTTGATGTTTACTAATTAGTGATCTTACTGAGTGCATTATATTGGTAGATAATTCAGAAGTTTTAAAGGTTTATAAATCACTTAATATCTATTTATTAATGGTTATTAAATATTTTGTTAATTTATAATCATTTATAACACATAGACTGACCTACTGTTTGAACCCATATCCATCGACAGTTAAGTCTCAGATCTTGCCAAATACAGACCTCGTTTTATCTTCTCCATCAGTTCAAATTAACCCCGTCAGCTCCAGCACAGATTTGTTAATACGTTGACCTTTTAATTACAACGTTTAATCAGTTAACCACCAACAGTGTCTTTTTAAACACAAATGTTAATGTGGTGAACCTCAACATATGAAATGACTAAACAATTCTGAGTTTATTCTTTACCTCGTTCTGACACTTTCTGTCTCTGTGTTAAAATGATTATTAATGACTTGTAAAGTGTTTACAATCTAATTAATAATCAAGTAATAAAAAACGTTTATAAACCTTTATAAATGTTGCCTTAACGTGGCACCGATAATTCAATAAACTTGGTGAATAAATGGTTAACTGTATTAACAAATATGTGCTGGGGATGACAGGGTTAATGTCGACTGAAGGAGGAGACACGGTGAGGTCAGTATTTGGCGATCTGAGGTTTAACTGTATAAAAGGTGGGGATGTGGGTTCCCTATTTGGCAAATGACAGGTCACTGTTGCCCTTTCTATTTATGTGTTAACTGATCATTAATGGCTTTTTAATGCTCTTACCACATAATTAATAGTTATTTATGAACATATTTTAAACCATTTAAAAAACTGTATATTTCTAAAGTGGTAATAAGTTATTTTTGACATACAACATACTACGTGAGTGTAGAAACCGTTACACTGTGCCCTACGTGGGGTGTGGAGGAACAACACCGAAAAGCAACAAAGGAGAAAACATTCTGCCATTTTTATAAATGTAATTGAAATCCTGAATACCACCTTTAATAGTTCATTCATTCATTCATTATCTGTAACCCTTATCTAGTTCAGGGTCACGGTGGGTCCAGAGCCTACCTGGAATCATTGGGCGCAAGGCGGGAATACACACACTCACACATTCACTCACACCTACAGACACTTTTGAGTCACCAATCCACCTACCAACGTGTGTTTTTGGAGCGTGGGAGGAAACCGGAGCACCCGGAGGAAACCCACGCAGACACAGGGAGAACACACCACACTCCTCACAGACAGTCACCTGGAGGAAACCCACACAGACACAGAGAGAACACACCACACTCCTCACAGACAGTCACCCGGAGGAAACCCACACAGACACAGAGAGAACACACCACACTCCTCACAGACAGTCACATGGAGGAAACCCACACAGACACAGAGAGAACACACCACACTCCTCACAGACAGTCACCCGGAGGAAACCCACACAGACACAGAGAGAACACACCACACTCCTCACAGACACCACCTTTAATAGTTCTTTACATATATAATATATATAATAACTAAAAAATTGTGTGCACCTGATGATAATTTGTATCTCTGGATCCTGCTGCTTAGTCATCATTAACTGATCCGTACAGGAGGTACTAGACTGTGTGTCTTCACCCTCTTCCCACTTTCAGGGTCCTCCTCCATGTGCTGAGGGGCTTCGACTGAGACGAACAAGCGCCTCCTGTAAAACTCTGTGGTATTAAAGTTTAACTCCGAGGGTGGTGTAATCCTCAGCTCCTCCTGCTGTTCGCGTGCTGCCTCAGGGGTGAAACCACACTCGGGAGCTGTCCTCCTGAAGCTGTGATTGTGAGTGAAAAGCTCAGGGAGACAGAAGTCATGCAGCAGATAGAGAGATGATGAAGGGCGGAGGATGTGGAAAAGCCCTGTTATTTCCATCCTCGTCTGTAGTGGAGAATAATTAAAGTTAGAGGCGGCTGGTTTATTCAGGAGAGTTTTCTCAGAGCTTAGATAATGAATGAAGTTGTGTAACCCTTTATTTTACACTGTGAAATGACACGGGTCTGAAACAGCACAGTGACTGCTCTGGACTCGTGAAGCCGTTTCCTTCTTAAAGGCAATGTTTAAAATTTTAATTAAAAAAGACACTGTGTATAAAACTCCTCTCCATGTGCTGCTCTGCAGTCGGTTTGTGCTGGAGTGTGGTCGAATGTGTTTATGAAGCCCCGGTGTCTGTAAATGGGTAAAGAAACAAAGTGTCCTGGTCCGGTATGCTAGGCAAGTGTGTAGAATTAGCATAGACGGAGGTGACGTGTCCCCACCAATGTCCAGCGATTACTGAATTGTCCCCCTCCAAAAAAATAAAATTAAATTAAATTAAAAAAATAAACCCAATCTGCCAACGTCTCATTAAGTGCAGAAATGGTTAAACCACGTTCTCTATTCGAGTCCTACCTCCCCGTACATCACACATGTATATTTTAAGGTGGAGTGGTGTGTGTGAGTAAGAAGCAACTGTATCTTTTAAGGTGGAGTGGTGTGTGTGAGTAAGAAGCGACAGTATCTTTTAAGGTGGAGCGGTGTGTGTGAGTAAGAAGCGACTGTATCTTTTAAGGTGGAGCGGTGTGTGAGTAAGAAGCGACTGTATCTTTTAAGGTGGAGCGGTGTGTGTGAGAGTAAGAAGCGACTGTATCTTTTAAGGTGGAGCGATGTGTGTGAGTAAGAAGTGACTGTATCTTTTATGGTGGAGCGGTGTGTGTGAGTAAGAAGCGACTGTATCTTTTAAGGTGGAGCGGTGTGTGTGAGTAAGAAGCAACTGTATCTTTTAAGGTGGAGTGGTGTGTGTGAGTAAGAAGCGACAGTATCTTTTAAGGTGGAGCGGTGTGTGTGAGTAAGAAGCGACTGTATCTTTTAAGGTGGAGCGGTGTGTGAGTAAGAAGCGACTGTATCTTTTAAGGTGGAGCGGTGTGTGTGAGAGTAAGAAGCGACTGTATCTTTTAAGGTGGAGCGATGTGTGTGAGTAAGAAGTGACTGTATCTTTCTACTCACACACAGGAGGCCACAGTGTCTGCCAAACAGTTGCTAATTCTGCTGCTCAGATCAGCATCTAATGATATTTCTATTTTGCCAAAAAAAAAAAAAAACAGATCGTGTTTGTGTAGCCGCAGTAAAATAACATGTGTATAACAGTCATTTCTGAGAGTGGTCAGCGAGAGACACTGTCTCTAAATGTCTCTCACCCGTGAGAAAGTGAAGTGTGCGCCAGCTGTGTGAGGGTCCAGATGTGGGCTTTAAGTTTGTTTGTGTTTGTTTATATTTGTGAGCGACTGCAATTAAAAAAGCACCATGTGATTTTCTAATTACTGTGATTTACTTCAACAGACAGAGAGAGAGAGAGAGAGAGAGAGAGAGAGAGAGAGAGAGAGAGAGAGAGTGAGAGAGAGAGAGAGAGAGAGAGAGACCGAGAGAGAGAGAGTGACAGAGAGAGAGAGACCGAGAGAGAGACAGAGAGAGAGAGAGAGAGAGACAGAGAGAGAGAGAGACAGAGAGAGAGAGAGAGAGAGAGAGAGAGAGGAAAGAGAGAGAGAGAGAGTGAGAGAGAGAGAGAGGAAAGAGAGAGAGAGAGAGAGAGAGAGAGAGAGAGAGAGAGAGAGAGAGGGGAGAGAAAGAGAGTCACAGAGAGAGAGAGAGAGAGAGAGAGAGAGAGAAAGAGAAAGAGTCAGAGAGAGAGTCAGAGAGAGAGAGACAGAGAGAGAGAGAGAGAGAAAGAGAGAAAGAGTCAGAGAGAGAGAAAGTAAGAGAGAGAGAGAGAAAGAAAGAGAAAGAGAGCAAAAGAGATAATAAACAGTGTGTGTGTGTGTGTGTGTGTGTGTGTGTGTGTGAGGTGGAGTTTTACTGACAGCTCAGCATCTGATTAATTACAATCAAATAAAGAAACAACCCCCAGCACCGCCCTGCAACTTAACACAAAGCTTCAGATGAACACAGTGTGTGAACAAACCTTTACACACATCACTGCATTAGGAACACCTCCTTGTTTCTCCACTCACCGTCCATTCTCTCGGCTCCACTGGCCACACAGGAGCACTTTGTACTTCTACAGTTACAGACTGTAGTCAAGCTGTTGCTCTGCAAACTTTTAAAAAAAATTTATTTCCCCCCCTTCACCCTGTCCCTCAGCGCTCAGGACCCCCACAGAGCAGGTGTGATGTGGTGGTGGATCATTCTCAGCGCTGCAGTGACACTGACGTGGTGGTGGTGTGTTAGTGTGTGTTGTGCTGGTGTAGAGTGGATCAGACACAGCAGTCTGACTCATCTGATTATAACTCTAACATTAACCATAACCCTACATCTAAGCTCCAAAAGATTAGAAACAGCAGTGTGGAATCAGAGCCAGTTTTGGCGGGAGCCTGGACCGTTCCCATTATTCCCGTCTCATCAAGAAGTTCCCGCTAGTCACCAGAGGGGGACGAAGAGCAAGTCCTCAGTGAATGGAGCTGAACGGCTGAAAACACAACTCTAAAATAGCGTCTAGCTACAGGTCCAGGATCCTCCTTTAATTTTGGAAAGTAGAAGGATGTAATTCATTGATTAAACGAATAACACTTAGCTGTGTTTCCATTGTTCTACAGTAAATGGGCTGTGGTCAATAGAGACACTAACGTTACTGATACTGAGTGCTGATTGGTCAGTAACCCATTCATTTTGGACTTGCGCTGGAGCGCCCTCTAGTGTCTGAAACACCCAAGTTCTCTTCTCTTTCGCTAACACACAGCAGCACTGTTTCTGTTTTTCTTCTTCAGGTTCATACCAGAAAGTTTGTGTGGATTTAGTGAAACAGCGCCCCCGGTGGACAGGAGCTCACTCAGTGAACACAAACGTTAGGATGATCCCCAGGGCTCTGTTTCAGATGTTTTTGACACATTCGTGTATTTACAATTTTCTTATTCTTTCTCTCTGAGAGACGTGAAACAGACCTTTTCTACAGGCCCCAAATTACAGCATTCTGATGCAGACTTGAGTCGAGATTAAAATCATAACCATTATGAATTCCCCAAAACACTGAGCAGCAGCCCATGAGGCAGACATTATTACATTATACACAGCCTTTTTAATCATCATTAGCAAGATGAGCCCTCATTTGCATAGAGAGATTAAGGCTCTATTTGTAAAACAGTGTCGCTCATTTCAACCCAACACCATTAGTTACACAACAAACCTGAAATAGTGTGTAATGACAGACTAGTCCTCACCCATCAGTGAGAGCAGGTCTGATCACACTCAGAGTACAACATGGAAACTAGAGGAGATATGAGCGCAGTGGAGGAATCAGCTTCAGTGCTGGAAATCAAGGTCATTTTAGTTTGGTTTCAGTGTCCACTCTCTGACAGATCAACTCCAGCTCAACACAGAGACAGACAGGAAGAGAAACAGACAGATAGAGAGACAGACAGATAGAGAGACAGACAGATATACAGAGAGACAGACAGACAGGCAGACAGAAACTACATGATAGAAAGGAGAGATAAAGCAGAAGAGAGACAGAGGAAGAAACAGGAGAGGAAGAGAGGGACAGAAGGAGAGTGAAAGAACATAATAATGAAAATAAATGAGGGACAGAGGAGGAGCCAGACAGAGGAACAGAAAGGAAAAAGAGAGAGAGAGAGAGAGAGAGAGAGAGAGAGAGAGAGAGAGAGAGAGAGAGAGGGTGAAACAGAGAAACCAAGGGGCAGAGAGAGGGAAAGAGAGAAACATCCCAAGGAAGTAGAGATACAAGAAAAAGAGAAAGAAGAAAGGAAGAGAGATAGGAGCAAACAGGGAATCCAAAGATAGAGCGAGAGAAACAAACAAAACAAAACAAAAAAGACCTGGAAGATGGAACGAAGGAATAGTAGGAAGAGAGGAAGAGAGATGAGAGTAAAAGAAAAATGGAGTGAAAGAGATAAAATAGAAGAAGTGAATAAAGGACTAAAGAGAGAGAGAGAGAGAGAGAGAGAAGAGAATGAGAGAGATGTAGAGTGACTTTGAGAGAAAATACTCCTCCAGCGGTGATCGCTCTTTCACACCAACTCAGAGCCGAGCGCTAAATTTAGCCCGAGATCAGAGCCAAGATTAATGGCTCCAGAGCCGAGGAGCTGCAGGTAGAAATGTGGCTGCTATCGATGGAGGGAAAACACCATGAAAAAACAGTGTATCTCTGTTTAACTGCCTTACCGTTCTCATCCCTCCATCTTCTAAACCGATGAAGAGAGACTGTGCTGCCAAATATTTGTGCTCCTCCAACAATTCGTCTGAAATGAAGGGCATTAATCAGGAATGTGTTCCTCTTCACTGCAGTATCTGCTTCCACTCGTGTAGGAAGGCTTTACCCTCTGCTAGAACATTGCTGTGAGGATTTGATGGCATTCAGCCACGTGCTGGATCACAAACGTCACTCTAATACATTCCCTCACTCCAAAGAACACAAGTGACCCGCTCCATGCTGAGAGGTTAGCCAACCCTTAGCATTGAGCTTGGACCTCAGGCACGTGTGCAGCTTGGGTCTGCGGCCGAGGAAAATCTCCAACAAGGAAAACTGATTTGTGAAAACTGAGGAGCGGAGCCATGTTTAGTCCAAAGAAAAACAACAACAACATGCCAATACACAATGAGTAAACAGCGCCTGACTTTATGGCAGATGTTGTTGTGGTTTTCAATGCCCAGACAGGGTTTGGCGATGACACCAGCTGCATTTTGCAAGGGAGCTCCAGCTAAAAGCGAGCCGAAACTGAGCCGAACCCACGCAGTGGGAAAGCATCATTGACTGTATCTTTTAAGGTGGAGCGGTGTGTGTGAGTAAGAAGCGACTGTATCTTTTAATGTGGAGCGGTGTGTGTGAGTAAGAAGCGACTGTATCTTTTAAGGTGGAGCGTAAGAATTGACTGTATCTTTTAAGGTGGAGCGGTGTGTGTGAGTAAGAATCGACGGTATCTTTTAAGGTGGAGTGGTGTGTGTGAGTAAGAAGCGACTGTATCTTTTAAGGTGGGGCAGTGTGTGTGAGTAAGAAGCGACTGTATCTTTTAAGGTGGAGTGGTGTGTGAGTAAGAAGCGACTGTATCTTTTAATGTGGAGCGGTGTGTGTGAGTAACAAGCGACTGTATCTTTTAAGGTGGAGCGGTGTGTGTGAGTAACAAGCGACTGTATCTTGTTGGTGTCTGAAGTGTAAATTGTCTGTAAGTGTTTATTTACTGTTTGAATTCCCACAGAAACTCATGTGTAACTCGAGCTGTTTAGTTTTGTAGCACTTTACCTCTGCGTTTACTTTCATGCAGTTAGCGCTCTCCTGAATGTAGAGTCAGTTCCACCTTAAGTAATGTAACTGTAACAGCAAAAATAAGTCAGTGTTACCCCCCTATGGAGCAGGAATAGAGCAACATCCTCATCATGGTTCATGCTTTTCAACATTAAGAGTCTCTTCACCATCCAAACACCTCCAGATGCCATTTCTTTATTGTGGCTGATGCAGTGACACAGAGTGAAAGCCTGAGCCTGTTCGGACTGAAACCCTCGGGCCTCTCTTCCACTGCGGGGGTTAACAGTTCTGATTTTGGATGTTAATTGTTCAGGTGGCTTTTCCACACTGACGCAGTTCGGCTCAGAGCATTCACACCCTGAGCTGAGCCCAGTTTTCTCAGTACGGTTAGAGAACTGTACTCAGGGCCACTGCAAAAAATGAAATCACAGCAAGTAAAACCGACTTAAATCTAGTCTAAATATCTAGCATCACTTTAGACTAGATTTAAGTAAATTTTACTTGCTTAGATTTCATTTTTTGCTGTGTACTGCTCTGTGGGAGGGGCTTAAATGATGTAGGGAACCACAGATTGGCACTTTAAGCTTGTTCCTGCTCATACATGAAGTTATTCTGTAGCACAACAAATTTACAGTTGAGTAAATTTTGAAAAATATGTATTATATATGACGTGTTAATAGCTGTAACCCTCCTGGACCACACGAGTCCTTCAGTTGGACATAGATCCTACAGGCGTCTGCAGGTCAGACCTTTCTTATTTCTGCCTTCCTTCAGTATTTGCAGAATCCAGCATTGGTCTGTGCTGCTTTAACAATCCCAAACAACCATAGATCTCAATTAATTTAGCATGCTAACATGTACGATTATTACGAGACACCGTGCACTTCCAGCTCCTGATTAAAAAGAAAGCGTAACCAGGCCAGCGTATCCACAACGGGTTCGTAGCGAAGCTGAACAGTACGGAATCGCCTTAACCATTCGATCCTGCGGTGGAAACGAGGCCTTAATTTGTTTCCCATTTATAGAGTCAGGGTTACATACAAAAAACAGGCCGTTTTCCAGCGCAAACAGAGCAGAGAGATCTGCACTTTATAAAAAGTGTATTGGATTAAAATAATGAGCATCACCTTTAAAGGTACATGGTGTGGTTGTTGTTTTTGCGGTTGTTGCCGGCTCCTGTGGAGTGACCACGTTGGTCCAAGGTTTACTCGGGTGCAGATGATGTAATCTTTTGGCTCCACTGCGGCTCAGCGTCGGCTCACAGCGCAGTGATGCTGCACTTTGTTGTTTCTGTGGAGAACAGCGAGCGAATGGTGTGTAACTCCATCTCTCTGCCGGAGGATGTGTGTGTTATTGACTTCTGGTTGGAGCTGGACAGAGTGGTGTCCAAATCTGATCCACTTACACAGCAATTCCTCAGAGAGCATCTCTCAGCCTCTTTCCCCAACTTCTCTCAGCTTTCTCTACTCACAGCTAGACTCAGCTCCTCACAAGCTCTTTCTCCCAGCTTATCTTTACTTCTCATAGATTCTCTTAGCATTTCTCAGCCTCTTTCTCTGTTTCTCTCATCTTATCCCAGCTTCTCAAGTTTCTCTCAGCCCCAGCTTCAGTTTCTCTCAAATTATTAGACATATAGCATATGTCTCTTTCTCTCAGCTTTTCTCATGTTCCCTCAGCAGATTCCTCACTTTCTTTCTCAGCCTTTTTCTCACAAGTTCTCAAATCCTCTTTGAATTCCTATAAGGTGCATTCTGTTTTCCCACTTTTTTTTACCTCCTTTCATCAGGTACATCCTCAGCTATCATTATTTTTCACATTCTTAAGCCTGTTTCTCTCTGATTTCCTCAGCTTCTCTCTCTCTCTCTCTCAGCTTTGTTTTGTTTATCTCAGATTTTTGTGGCTTGTCACAGCTTCTTTTTCTCAGCTCAGTTCTCTGTTCTCTGAGACGACTCTGTCCAGACCAGCTGTTCTCTCCAAAGAGAATCTCATTAGAAAACCAGGACAGTGGACAGCTGTTGTTTCCACTGAGTTAAAGTGAAAGTTTGGAGACAAACCTACGAAAATTTCCCATTTATCTCAATCATGGTCAGTGAGTTGAGACTGGTTTTGTTTCTGATTTTACTTTCTTGTGTCTGATGTTGCTTTTAAACAATAGAAGCTCATGAATATATTTCATAAACTGGATCGTATTCACCTGCACCTGCTAAATAACAACACACTACCACCCCCATGCTTCACAGCTTGCATTATGAGAGGCACACTGTGTTTATAGTCTCTGTAGACAAGAAGGAACGAAGCAGGACAGTCTGAAGCAGCTGCACATGAGCCTGAGGCCCATGCCCAATGCCAAGTGTCAGGTAGAGAAGCATAAAGCCTCCCAGCATTACGCTGTTGAGCTGTGTACCTGTGGTCTCTGCAGTGATGGAGCTCCAGAACTACACATCTAACATCAGTACCTCACTAACCCTAACCCTAACTAATGTTTCTGAGGCTGAACACCATCAAATCCTCAAAGTAATGTTCCAGAATCTAGTGTGAAGTCTTCCCAGAAGAGCAGGAACACAACAGTTAAAACTCCAGGTTTCTCTGCATCATGTGACCAACCATCTGCGAGAGCGTGTAACGTACAGCAGCACGATGAACAGATCAGGACTCTCTCTCGTTTATTCCATCGTCTTCCTTTCAGCTCATTAGCATGTGTTTGATCTTGTAACAGACATGTTTATTTGGCAGAGGGAAACATACAAACAGCCTGGTGTTGACAGAATGTTCCTCACGTGACTAGTTTACTTCTTAAGTTGTTTGTTTATAGATGTTCCCCGTGTTTTCTGTAATTAAACCCTTTTTCTCATTTTTGGCTTTGGGTTTTGGACAAGGTCTGGAAAAGTGAGTAACTATTGGTGCTGGGCGATATGAGCGCAAACCGATATCCTGATTAATTAATTACATTTTACCTCGATTATGATTAATGATGGATGGATATTCTGTTGTTGTTTGTTGCAGTTCCCTGACGAGGCTCGTGGTGTAAACACACTCCAGTGTTAAAGGTGGGGTGTGTGTCTCTGATGCGGCTGGGAGCTCTGTCTCTGCGTCTGAGCCGTGCTCTGTTCGTATTCGGTGTGTGACTGTGTTTAGTGGGAAAAAGACCGGGGGATTCACTTTGGTCTAAAACTCAGTGTTTACATTTGACTTCTTCATGTCCAGTGTCATCTTCACTAAAGTCAGAACACGTCTGAACCACAGATGCAGCGTTTTCGTTGGTACAAGCTGCTCCAGTCGCTCGGTCCGCCTCCGTGTTTAGGTTCTCCTACGTGTTGCCTCCATTTGGCAGATTGGATGGGGCTGAGTCATGTGACTACAACGCTGTAGTGTGGTTTTAAAGGGACAGTACATGACACAGTGGGGATATAAACAGAAGTGAGGGAGAGATCGATCTAATCAATGTAATCTTGCCTATATTGAATACGCAGTGATCTTCCATAGTGTTTTTATGACCTGAAAAATGATGATCTGTGTCAGCGTCATGTGACATTGATGTTAGATCTTGTGTGTGAAGTGGTGAGAGCTCAGCAGGGTTTTAACAATATATCTAAACTTAAACATGCATTGATTTTAATCGAACAACATACAACGGAATTGGAGTTCTGCATTTCTCCCATCTGTGGCAGTGAAATACACACACACACACACACACATCATCATCATCCGTCCCAGACCCTGGGGAGCAGTCGGGGGTTAGGTCCCTGACTCACATGCATTTCAGCCGTGGATGTAGAGGGAGGTGACAGTGCTGTTCCTTCACTCCACCCACCCCCAGTTCTTCTAACCTTTAGGCCACTGTTGCTCCAATGCATTACCACATGAGGGCAGTGTGGAGGAGGATCATTCGGAAGGAGACCGGATCAACGGTTTGCAAGAGTGGGATAATATTAGTCTACGTTTAAATGAGTGCTTTAAATGTTCATACGCACTTAAAAAGTGAACCAAATCTTAAAGTAACTTTAGGTTGTACCTTAAAGGAACACTAGGCTTTTAGTCCAAAGTGGGTGGAGTTATTTTTCCATGTGCACTGATTTAAACTCCCCTCCTCCACATTCCGTTTAAAGACACATTACAATGTGCTTTTATTTTATACGACTGACTCCGCCCACAAACTCTGCCCTAAACACAGTGGGTGGAGCCACAGCCTCTAATCCACTGCAGTAACACACAGTTCGCTGCTTTTGGTTTACACCATCACACACCTCCATCTCATCGTCCTACTGTCTCCGACCAATCAGCACGCTCTGTTTACTCCACCGTTTATTTCCTCCCCTCTCAGCTCCGCCCTCAGTTTTACTCAGCTTGGTCAGTAGGGGGCGCAGTGCACACACCCCTCCACCTACAAGCACAGCTATTGGCTCATGAGCATCTGAATGGAATTATGTTTTACTGAAATAAATGAACAAATATATTGTGATATACAAACTGTTTAACAGAACTCACAGCACAATAAACATATTTAACGAAAGGAAACAAGCTTCTGTAAACACTTGGGAATCATCCGTACACACACTTCAGCGCTCAGCGTTTCCAGTTGTTTTGACTCCTACGGACGAAAGCAGCTGCTCCGAGCTCCGTGTGAGGAGCTGCCGATGGATGCCATTGATTTATTCGGGCTCTTCCTGGCCGTTGTATCGAGTGTCCGAGCTGTAAAGTGAGAGTGGACCTGATTGGTGGGTAATGAGAGCCTTGACGAACCAAACACGGCCAATAACACTGCGTCCCTCAGCCTCTACACGGCCTCCATTACTGACCGATCTTTAGAGATTCAATCAGGACTAAAGCCCTTAGAGCAGGACACACACACACACACACACACACACACACTTAAAACCCAGTTTCCACATACCTAGCCAGACAGGACCATGAACTTTCACATAGATGAAGATTTTAGTGGAAGACTACAGGGATTTTTCTGTAATAAACAAACACTGATAAGCCAAAACATTAGAAACACCGGCCTAAAGTTGCTGTTAAGGAGGGTGTCACGTGTCTGATTGATGTCATGAACCCACTGAACTGCTAGTGAGGGAAACACTGCTAGTGAGTCGAACACTGCTAGTGAGTCGAACACTGCTAGTGAGGCGAACACTGCTAGTAAGTCAAACACTGCTAGTGAGTCTAACACTGCTAGTGAGTCTAACACTGCTAGTGAGGCGAACACTGCTAGTGAGTCAAACACTGCTAGTGAGTCAAACACTGCTAGTGAGGCGAACACTGCTAGTGAGTCAAACACTGCTAGTGAGTCAAACACTGCTAGTGAGTCTAACACTGCTAGTGAGGCGAACACTGCTAGTGAGTCAAACACTGCTAGTAAGTCAAACACTGCTAGTGAGTCTAACACTGCTAGTGAGGCGAACACTGCTAGTGAGTCGAACACTGCTAGTGAGGCGAACACTGCTAGTGAGTCAAACACTGCTAGTAAGTCAAACACTGCTAGTGAGTCAAAAACTGCTAGTGAGTCTAACACTGCTAGTAAGTCAAACACTGCTAGTGAGTCAAACACTGCTAGTAAGTCAAACACTGCTAGTAAGTCGAACACTGCTAGTGAGTCAAACACTGCTAATGAGTCGAACACTGGTAGGGAGGCGAACACTGCTAGTGAGGCGAACACTGCTAGTGAGTCAAACACTGCTAGTGAGTCGAACACTGCTAGTGAGTCAAACACTGCTAATGAGTCGAACACTGGTAGGGAGGCGAACACTGGTAGTGAGGCGAACACTGGTAGTGAGTCGAACACTGCTAGTGAGGTGAACACTGCTAGTGAGTCAAACACTACTAATGAGTCGAACACTGGTAGGGAGGCGAACACTGCTACTGAGGCGAACACTGGTAGTGAGGCGAACACTGTTGAATGTTAGCCTATAGTAATCAGCTTTACATTTTTAAAAGTCTAAATTTGAGTGGCAGTGTTAGTAACAGCATTCATTCAGTCATTAATTCATTCATTATCTGTAACCCTTATCCAGTTCAGGGTTGCGGTGGGTCCAGAGCCTACCTGGAATCATTGGGCGCAAGGCACAGGGCAGTGCAGGCACACTCACACATTCACTCACACACTCACACCTATGGAGACTTCCACCAATCCACCTACCAACGTGTGTTTTTGGACTGTGGGAGGAAACCGGAGCACCCGGAGGAAACCCACGCAGACACAGGGAGAACACACCACACTCCTCACAGACAGTCACAGGGAGCGGGAATCGAACCCACAATCTCCAGGTCCCTGGAGCTGTGTGACTGCGACACCTACCTGCTGCACCACCGTACCGTCGTTAGTAACAGCAGCTTTTCTGTAAACTTCTGCATGAGTTTCTATAACAAAAGAATGGCTACCACTTCCAGTTGCATCCAATGAATATATCACAAAGATAAATGACAGAAATGTGACTATATCAGAAATGATCGCTGTCTAAAAGAAAACCTGTGTCTCTGTGTTTGTGGATGTTTAGTTACTACATCATTTGAACACAGCAGCGGTCCTCCACACTGTGTGAACACTTCATGACGAATCGACCAATAGAAACGCTCCAACATTACTCTGAATAAAATTGTATTTTTGTATTATTAAATAAATCTATTTTTATTCTCTAACGGCACTTTAGTGATTTTTCTATTCTATTATTTTAATAGTTTAATTATTTTTAATCATGTATCTTCTTTTAATGCACTATTTTAATTGTTTTAAATGCAATGTTTTTTTTATGTTTTTTAGACTTGCTCTTAATTCATTAGCTTTTTACTGTTCCTTTTCCCTCTCTAAATCACGTTGATACGCCCCGGAGTATGAGAGGTGCTCTATGAAGAAAATAGCCCTGTGTTGCCTTCTCCTGTAAAGACACATGTTTTTCTGTGGACAGCGACAAAATAGAAGTGAGACCAGGTTTTATTAATTAATTAATTCATTCATTCATTCATTCATTCATTCATTCCCCAGGGACAATGCACATTAATCGACATTTCAGTTCCCACACAAACGTAAATGTGCCAGAGTCAGTTAATAAGTTCAGTTCCATCTGCAGTGTCTGTGCAGGTGTTTTAGTGAAGCCCACTATCAACTCTGAGGTTACATTCAGTGGTAACTGAGTGACATTTTGTGCTAAAAATGATCGCTCCCATGTGAAAGTCTGGAATTAACTGGTGGTCACAGACAAAGATAGAGACTAAGTGTTGCATACTTCTTCCTCATTGAGACTTTATTCTGATAACAGAAATAAACAGGCTTTCAGTATTGTTTAAGCAGCCTGTGTCTCTTCTCTCCTCTCGTCTCCTCTCAGATTTTATTTGAATTAGAAAACCACATAAAAGGGTGAGCGTAGAGCATGCAGTGGGACAACAGCATCATCAGGAATTACCTTAGGAGAGTGAATAATAATAATAATAAACTCAGGATGTGTATCATTGGGCGGCATGGTGGTGCAGCAGGAAGGTGTCACAGTCACACAGCTCCAGGTGACTGTCTGTGAGGAGTGTGGTGTGTTCTCCCTGTGTCTGCGTGGGTTTCCTCCGGGTGACTGTCTGAGAGGAGTGTGGTGTGTTCTCCCTGTGTCTGCGTGGGTTTCCTCCGGGTGACTGTCTGTGAGGAGTGTGGTGTGTTCTCCCTGTGTCTGCGTGGGTTTCCTCCGGGTGACTGTCTGTGAGGAGTGTGGTGTGTTCTCCCTGTGTCCGCGTGGGTTCCCTCCGGGTGACTGTCTGAGAGGAGTGTGGTGTGTTCTCCCTGTGTCCGCGTGGGTTTCCTCTGGGTGACTGTCTGAGAGGAGTGTGGTGTGTTCTCCCTGTGTCCGCGTGGGTTTCCTCCGGGTGACTGTCTGTGAGGAGTGTGGTGTGTTCTCTCTGTGTCTGCGTGGGTTTCCTCCGGGTGACTGTCTGTGAGGAGTGTGGTGTGTTCTCTCTGTGTCTGCGTGGGTTTCCTCCGGGTGACTGTCTGTGAGGAGTGTGGTGTGTTCTCTCTGTGTCTGTGTGGGTTTCCTCCAGGTGACTGTCTGAGAGGAGTGTGGTGTGTTCTCCCTGTGTCTGCGTGGGTTTCCTCTGGGTGACTGTCTGAGAGGAGTGTGGTGTGTTCTCCCTGTGTCTGTGTGGGTTTCCTCCGGGTGACTGTCTGTGAGGAGTGTGGTGTGTTCTCCCTGTGTCCGCGTGGGTTCCCTCCGGGTGACTGTCTGAGAGGAGTGTGGTGTGTTCTCCCTGTGTCCGCGTGGGTTTCCTCTGGGTGACTGTCTGAGAGGAGTGTGGTGTGTTCTCCCTGTGTCCGCGTGGGTTTCCTCCGGGTGACTGTCTGTGAGGAGTGTGGTGTGTTCTCTCTGTGTCTGCGTGGGTTTCCTCCGGGTGACTGTCTGTGAGGAGTGTGGTGTGTTCTCTCTGTGTCTGCATGGGTTTCAGTGGAAGTCAATGTCTATTATTATTGGTCCGTTCACTATGAGATGTTAACACAGTGTGAAAGACAGCTGCTGTGTTCAAATGACGAAGTAAACTACACATCCACAAACACAGAGACTCCGCTGCTGTGCTGAGGGTCCGTTACCAGCTACCAGCCGCTAAAAATGCTACTATTTACAACGACTGTTGATCTTACTGTTGCTCGGTGCTGCTCACTGGCCTCTGTGTTCCGACACAGCAGCTCTATATCAATATCAATTACAATATAAGATCAGACCAATGCAGACGTATCACAAAACATCAGAAACTCACCTTAAAAGCGAACAAAAAGCGAAGTGTCAGTTCCCTGGGCCTGAACCTACCGCTGGAGTCAGACCGGTGTAAATGTGCAGCTCTGTGATCAGAAAAGACCGCAGTCCAGTCCTAGTCTCACCTGGACAGAGCCTCGAGAGACTGGTACCTTTCAATCAAATCACATTTTATTTATAAAGCTCTTTTCACAACAGAAAGTCGTCACAAAGCAGTTTTACAGAGATCCGGGTCCAAGCCTCCTATGATCGAGCCGAGGGCAACAGTGGCAGGAAAAACTCCCTCAGCGCACGAGGAAGAACCCTTGAGAGGAACCAAGACTCATACGGGGAACCCATCCTCCTCGGGTCGACACCGGAGACACCACAGAGAACAGAGCAGAAGTAAAAGTGAAGTGATGGAGAGAGTGAGTTACAGTAAAGTGAAGGTGAAACATTAGTGATGTATGAGTCTGAGGAAGGAGGAGGTGGCAGTGATAAAAGCAGGTGCAGAGTTAATTTGAGATAAAACTGCATCCCTGCACGGCCGAGCTCGATACTGCAGGTGAGACAAGGCCAGGGTCTTGTACAGGACTCACAGGGTCAGGGGCTGGATCAGGGCAACACCAGGAGAGCAGCAGGAACAGAGCAATGTCTCGAGGCATGAGAGAGACAGGAGAAAGAAAACTAGACAAGGGGGATAATAAAGGGGTTAGAGGAGTTTTCCTTCCTCCTTGGCCAAGAACTGCCTACTGCTGCGGGAAAAGGAATCAGACGGATGCAAAAGGACCAATCACAGCCTGCTATTGTTGTGTGACCTGTAGAAGAACAGTGAGGCCTTCTTAATGCACTGAAAGTTTCAGACTCTCCGTCTCCTGTGGGCGGAGCATCTGTGGTGAGCCTAGTCCAGCCCTGAACTATTCATTCACATGAAATTGTTAGCAAACGGATGCACGAGGCAACAACAACAACAACAACAACAACAAATCAGTAAGATACATGTATTTCCTGTAAGTAGAGCGGCTCAGTGTTTAAAGCGTTTGCGTTTTAATGGAAGTGAGGAGGGAACATTAGAGCTGTGTTTTAATGTCTCGTCCCTCAGGGACACTCCCGTCCAGCCGTGTCCGTCACGCTCCGGAGAACTTTAAACAGAGAGATAAGAGTTTATCCGTCACATGAAACTGAGCCTGGGTCTCTCTGGGTCATTTACATCAAAGCAACAACACAACACTGACTTTAACGACCCATTCCAACAATTACACTAGGCTCCGCCCACAATTGTTCTTGCATAGCAACTGTTGCTAGGTTGGACAAGCTCGACCTAACAACGTACTAGATATTTATACTCATGGGGTGTGCAGTACTTGTTGATACGCATCACAGTTCACGTCGTGGGATGCTGTGTTGATGTAAGGATTTCGGAGAGTTGTAATAAGAGCGCAGCTGGCTTTTAAACACAGACCACGATTGCGTTACATTCAATAGCAGATGTTATTTGATTTAATAACAGATTAGAGCTGCATATCTGCCATTATGTGTAATCCAATAACACAGGAATACATGATGGGATGCATCTGATACTTGTTCAGACATACATTATTCATATCTAATGCAATAAATGCATGTTTGAGCTTTGGGTTTCCAGCCGAGAGTCCAGAGCTGACCACAAAGATGGAGTTAGCCTTGACTTGGTTTTGCTGCCGTTTAAAAGTCCGCTGTGTTCTTATGTTTAGATTAAAACAAGGAAAACGTGGAGAGATTGTGTGTAAAGTGAATATTGTAATATTCCGCCTGCATTATGTTTGTGTTTGTGAAGGAGAAGAGTTGTTGCTAAGCGTTTGCTTAAGTGTTATTATGACGTTGCTATGGTATCCCAGGTAGCGGTAGGTGCTAGGTGATTTCTGAGGAACACTAGGCACTTGCTAACATGTTGCTAAGCAGCTGCTAAGTCCTTCAAGGGGGTTGCTATGGTAAATTAGTTGCCTAGCAGTATCCCAGGTGTTCTAAGTGGTTGCTGAGCAGTTGCTAATGTGTCACCAGGTGGTTGCCTTATGGTTTTCCAGGATGTTGCTTTGGGGTTGGTGCAACAGAAATGTTTATCAAGGCTATCACAACCCACAGCCAACTGGGATACTAACGCAACAGCCCAGCAGCACCATAGCAACCACCTGGGACACAGTAGCATCTTAACAAACTTAGCACTTAAGCAACCACACAGCAACTTAGGACACCACTTTGGATACCATAGCAACCAGGTGGTTTTGACAAGTCAACTTCAAAGATGTTGTTTTTGTTGCTATTATTATTTTTCTAACCCAAATAAAGCCTGTCAGAGATTAAAATAAATCTCCCAACACTGAACTTTGGAGGAAATCTGTAGAAATGAAAGTGAGTGTTTGGTAGATGAGGTGAACATCAGGATTGTGAAATATACCACTGTACCACCACACCCCACCCCCTCAGTGGGAGCCCTAATTCCTTCTGGTTTGCCGTTAAATTTGAGTTATTAAAACGGTATTAAAGGGTGGAGAAAGGGGTGAAATGAGTGTGTAATAAGTGCAGAGGGTGGTCCGAGAGGAGGTGGGCTATTTCCCTCTTATTTTAAACCCTTCACTCCCACCGTAAAAGGACCACGTGGGTCATTAGAGTGATGCCAGAGATTATGTTCGGCTTTTTAATTGAATCCTGAATCAAGTCGAGGGTAGGGAGTGTGTTTGTGTGTGTGTGTGTGTGTGTCGGTGGGTAAGAAGTAGGGTCTATAATGAAAGAGCCCAGCTCTGGTCACATGACCTTGGCTTTTAATAGCGTTTCCCTTTCCGTTTACACACCAGCCACTGACCCCAGCCCTTCCCTCGCGCCGTCCACCTTAAGCAAATTAGCGAAGCAAACGATTAGCCGCTTAACAGTAAACGCAGCTCAATCACACCCCGCCTTTATCCCCTGCCATTAACCTCTCGCTGCTCGTATAATAACACTGTAATAATATAACACCATCAGGAAACACCCGAGGGGCTGCGGGGAGGGGCCGTCATTTACAATCCACGCAATGCAGCATGGGAACAAAAGCTAAAATCTTGAGTAATGCTAATCACCTCACATTAAACATCTCTGTCTCTTGTCTCAGGGAGTTTGTTTCAGTGCTGCGTCTTCTGAGAAGAGACCATCGCAGTCTGGTTACGCCCTTTTAAAAAAGTCAAGCTCAAAGCTGGATTTCTCTGTGAGAAAAAAATGAATACCCTTCCATTGTAGCCAAATGTATGTGGACGTCTGCTCATTCAAATCCACATGCATACTCATGCATTCACATGCTCACTCCTTCACAAACGCACTCCTACTATAACATACACACTCACACATTCGCATGCACAGTCATTCATTCACAAAAAAACATTCTCTCCGACACCCTCACATATTCACTCAGCCACTCAGTCACAAACGTACGCATTCCTGCACTCACTCAAACACTCATTGACACACTCTCACATATTCTCACTCATTCATTTGCATGCATATTCACTTGCATAAATATTCACTCAGTCACTCAACCACAAATATTCACATACTTACTCACACAGGCACAAACTCACCCACTCAAATACAATCACAGTCACTGACACTCATCCATACCCCATACCTCACTCACTCACTCACATGCATATACACCCCTTCACTCACATGCATACTCACTGACTCACTCATTTCAAAACATACTCACTCACTCACTAACTCACTCACAATTTGACTCATATGCATACTCACTCCTTCATTCACATATACTCACTCACTCACTCACTCACATGCATACTTACTCACTCAAATACATACTCATTCACTCACTCACTCAATCACAAATATGTACAGAATTACTAACACAGGCATAAACTCATTCACTCAAGTACAATCACTTAGTCACTGACTCTCATCCATACACCATACTTCACTCACTCAGTTATTCCTATACATACTCACTCTCTCACTCCTTCACTCACATACATACTTACTCTCTCATTCCCATACTCACTCACTCACTACTTCACTCACATACACACTCACTCTCTCATTCCCATAAATACTCACTCACTACTTCACCCACATACACACTCACTACTTTACTCACATACACACTCTCTCATTCCCATACATACTCACTCTCTCCTTCACTCACATACACACTCATTATCTCACTCCTTCACCCACATACATAATCACTCTCTCACTCCTTCACTCACATACACACTCTCTCATTCCCATACATACTCACTCTCTCCTTCACTCACATACACACTCATTATCTCACTCCTTCACTCATACATAATCACTCTCTCACTCCTTCACTCACATACACACTCTCTCATTCCCATACTCACTCACTCACTACTTCACCCACATACACACTCACTCACTCTCTCATTCCCATACATACTCACTCACTCACTCCTTCACTCACATACACACTCACTCTCTCACTCCTTCACTCACATACATACTCACTCACTCTCTCACTACTTCACCCACATACACACTCACTCACTCACTCACTCATTACTTCACTTACATACACACTCTCTCATTCCCATACATACTCACTCTCTCACTCCTTCACTCACATACACATTCACTCACTCTCTCATTCCCATACATACTCACCCACATACACACTCACTCTCTCATGTCCATACATCCTCACTCACTCACTACTTCACTCACATACACACTCACTCTCTCATTCCCATACATACTCACTCACTCACTCCTTCACTCACATACACACTCACTCACTCTCTCATTCCCATACATACTCACTCTCTCACTCCTTCACTCACATACACACTCACTCACTCTCTCATTCCCATACATACTCACTCACTCACTAATTCACTCACTCTCTCATTCCCATCTATACTCACTCACTCACTACTTCACTCACATACACACTCACTCTCTCATTCCCATACATACTCACTCACTCACTACTTCACTCACATACTCACTCACTCTCTCATTCCCATACATACTCACTCACTCACTCCTTCACTCACATACACACTCACTCTCTCACTCCTTCACTCACATACATACTCACTCTCTCACTCCTTCACTCACATACATACTCACTCTCTCACTCCTTCACTCACATACA
>NC_089800.1:88543297-88638297 GCF_029633855.1 Hoplias malabaricus
GGTCCTAAGTCGGCAGATTCAGAGCCAGATAAAGGAGTGTATTTCAGTATGGTTTAAAGCATGAATGTGGACCGTTTGAGGAAAGTATGCAGTAAAATACAGGCACAAATGTTAATGGTCTCTCACAAGTTTACAGAGACAGAGCTATAAAGAAAGCCCCGTCAATTCTTGCTGACCCTAGTCCTCTCTTTTGCAGTGAGTTCAGTTGCTTCCACCTGGTCTTCGACTCATTCCGCCGTGGTGCAGCACAGGTTTAAACCCTCATTCATCCCTGCTGCTATTGTTTTGAGTTTTTTATAAGTGTGTGTGTGTGTGTGTGTGTTTGCTGACCTATATAGGTCATTTTTATTTATTTATTTATTGTTTTTTTTTTTGCTGCTGGCTGAGCTATAAATTGTCCCACTGGGGTAATAATTACATTAACCTAACCTTCCACCATGGAACTCGTTTGGCTCCCGATTGAGAAATTAATTTAGAAATGTTTATGTTTGGGCGGCACGGTGGTGCAGCAGGTTAGTGTCACAGTCACACAGCTCCAGGGGCCTAGAGGTTGTAGAGGAGTGTGGTGTGTTCTCTCTGTGTCTGCGTGGGTTTCCTCCGGGTGACTGTCTGTGAGGAGTGTGGTGTGTTCTCTCTGTGTCTGCGTGGGTTTCCTCCGGGTGACTGTTTGTGAGGAGTGTGGTGTGTTCTCTCTGTGTCTGCGTGGGTTTCCTCCGGGTGACTGTTTGTGAGGAGTGTGGTGTGTTCTCTCTGTGTCTGCGTGGGTTTCCTCCGGATGACTGTCTGTGAGGAGTGTGGTGTGTTCTCCCTGTGTCTGCGTGGGTTTCCTCCGGGTGACTGTCTGTGAGGAGTGTGGTGTGTTCTCCCTGTGTCTGCGTGGGTTTCCTCCGGGTGCTCCAGTGTCCTCCCATGCTCCAAAAACACACGTTGGTAGGTGGATTGGAGACTCAAAAGTGTCTGTAGGTCTGAGTGAATGTGTGAGTGTGTGTCGCCCTGTAAAGGAGTGTGTTCCTACCTTGTGCACAGTGATTATATGACCCTCTCACTTCAGCTGCAGCTACTGAATTATTATTATATACTCACATCCAGGACATTGACATTTGTTGATGTATAAATTCAAATTGCTATCATATTATAATTAGATCACGACTTGGTAAACATCGGTGAAAGTCTTCCCCAGGCACTGGAATGAAAAGAAAGACTCCTGGAGGAAAAGGCAGAGTTTTCCTCTAAAGCCTGGGCTCTGCTCCGGGTGGAGATTGGACACTTTCAGGGTTCAGGAGATTAACTTCAGGAGGTAAAGCTATGGGCAGGATTTCGGGTCGAACCGCGTCCAATCTGAGCCAAACCGCCATGCCTTCCTCCTCTCTCACCTCGGCTCAGAGAGGTTACAGAGGAATCCCTTTTAATCTGCTCCAAGTCTGAGCCTCGACTTCAAACTACACTGCTATAAATATCAGAGGAAGACCAGAGTTTGGCCCCCGGATTCCAACAATAACCACAACAAACTTAAGGAAATCAGCAGTTATTTTGGGATGCTGGGATTTTCATGTCATGAATTTGTTCAATGTTAACTCTCTTCATTGTTTAGAATCTTTGTTGATGTTTTATTTTTTGCAAATTTAGATTTTCATAATTTTAATTAGTGTTTTTGATTCTGTGAATTGAGATGGTACAGGGTCAGTTACAATCACAGTCAAAGAGAGTCTACTCAAACACACACACACACACACACACACACACACACACACACAGAGAGACAACTAACCAGATTATCTGCCGCATGTCTGAGCCCCAGAGTGATGTCTCCCGGCACCAGTGTGTGCTCTGAGAGAGAGAGAGGACAGGTCTAGTGCTGGTGAAAGTGGTCTGTAAGCACTTTTATATTCATTAAACTCTCTCTCCAAGTTCGTTATGTAAATGCCTCTCTCTCTGAGTCCGCAACGCTTCTGACCTGCGAGGTTTCAAAGGAACCACAAAGTGCCGTTTGACTTTAATAATGGCTCTGTACTCCTTCGTTCCCTCTTTCTTTTTTAAGCCATTGCCTGTTTCTTTTCGATCACATTTGGAGAATTAGTTGAATTCACATTGTCCCTGATGGATCCCATCTACAGTTTCTAAGACTTCCTGTGTGCCCTCGCTCCAGCCTGGTCTCAACACATATCCACACACATTAGCTTTAAAAAAAACATTTCCCCGGATTTATATAAAGTGTACACATATAGTTTGCCTTTAACGGGCGTACGGGGTCATTTCTGATGTCTACTGAATTATCAGCTTTAAACCTGTCCCTATTTCTACCCCAACCTTAAACACAACCTTAATCATAACCAACACTACCCTTCCCCACAATACAAAGCTAAACCCTAATCCAAAACATAACCCCCCCCCCCCTCCTTAACCTTAACTCTGACATTCGGCGTAAACCAAACTTTAGGCTGCAAAATATTATAAAGTGTAGGGCGTTGTGTTTGTGTAATGCTAACATTAGCTGCTGTTCCAATGTGAAGGACTCTTCATGTACAGCCTAGAAATGCAGCCTATGTTTGGAGCCATTTAGAGGACGCAACAGACGTATCCTTCATGGCCTTCCGTTACCCACAATTCTTTGCGCACCTATGGTGCATCGGAGAAAAAAAACAAAGTTTCTGAGTTTGTTTACCATGTGAATGGCTTCATTTAAATATTTGTCTCTAAACCATATTTGTGTGACCTAGCTTACTAAGAAGAGGTCCTCATAGGACCCCAGTAAACAAGGAACGTCCCTGGACGTTCAAAATAGGTCTAAAAGTAGTCTGTCGATCAAGGACATATTTTAAACGTCAGTGGACGTCCAAAATCCATCTTAATATTTAGTTAAGTGGTGACCAATCGATAACGTCAGTGGACGTCCAACACGCGTTTTATACAAGTAATTTATTTCGGGACCAATTAATAACGTCAATGGACGTCCAAAATACGTCTAACAGTTGTCTTTTCAATGTCTGTGTTTGGACGTCTTTTCAACTTTCATTTTCAACCTTAAGAGAACGTTGATTAGACGGCAGTCATTACGTTATTTCAATGTTAAATCAACGGCTAATTGTTAACAGGGACGTGTCCAACCTCGGCTGCAGCTTAGGCTTGTGAAACAGCGCTACCTGTGGACAGGAGCTCACTTGATGAACCTCACGAACATACAATAACTATGAAATATAATGAAGCAAAATGTAAAACCCTTACAAATATCTGGAGCTTATTTTTAGAGATCTTCTTGAGATGTTTGCTGATGTGTTTTCTTTAACGCTGCCCCCCACAGGTCAAACGATGATGACTGCACTATAAGGCAGTTCCCTGAGAAAGGTGCTTCGGGTTTAAAATGCTGATCACACACAGGCTTTAAAAATTAAGTATGCAAACGGCAGCCAGGAGAACTTGTAAATATATGATCTGTGGAGCACAAGGCCAACTAGAAGGTGTGCACACACTCAGAGGAAAATCTTATTGCTCAAATGTTGCTCTTTAATGGCTCAGGATGTTTCGGGATGGGCCATGTTTTTATATTTCTGTGTAGACCCATATAAACATCTCTGGTGGTGATTCAGAGAAGGGAATCATGGGTAAGCTTAGCATGGAGATGCTCATGGACATAAACAGCTTCAGAACATCAACTCCACTTAATGCAGCTCTGAGACCCAATCAACACTCCAGCAACACGAACCGGAACCAGAACAAAGTGGAGAAGTCTGAAGAGGTTCTATATTATACTCCTGCCTGAGGCACCGGGCTGGTCTCAGAATGATTTAGTACATATTTTACTACAAGACCGTTCTCAGGATGTACACAGTGTGAAGTGAATATACTAGACACTGGTAAAATATGTTGACATAATGTTCAAAAGCTTAGAAATGGCAGTGTTTTGTGCTTGTTTGATGCTATCCCTATCTATATCTCTAATCCTAAGCCTAACCCTAATTCTAAAGTAACTAACCTTACTCTAACCATAACCCTTAACCTATACTTACTCTAAACATAAGTCTGAGCTTTAAAACATAAGAACAATCATTCATTCATTGTCTGTAACCCTTATCCAGTTCAGGGGGACGGTGGGTTCGGAGCCTACCTGGAATCATTGGGTGCAAGGCAGGAACACACACTGGAGGGGGCGTCAGTCCTTCACAAGGCGACACACATTCACACCTATGGACAATTTTGGAGTGTGGGAGGAAACCGGAGCACCCGGAAGAAACCCACGCAGACACAGGGAGAACACACCACACTCCTCACAGACAGTCACCTGGAGGAAACCCACGCAGACACAGAGAGAACACACCACACTCCTCACAGTCAGTCACCCAGAGGAAACCCACGCAGACACAGAGAGAACACACCACACTCCTCACAGACAGTCACCCGGAGGAAACCCACGCAGACACAGAGAGAACACACCACACTCCTCACAGACAGTCACCCGGAGGAAACCCACGCAGACACAGAGAGAACACACCACACTCCTCACAGACAGTCACCCGGTGTAAGAGAGACACTACCTGAAGTGTTACCTTGGCGTCCACATTTGAAACAGCAGGGGTTTGTGTGTGTGTGTGTGTGTGTGTGTGTGTGTGTGTGTAAGACTATCTCTAACAGCACTGTTTCTGTAGCTCTTCTTCAGGTTGACAGCAGAGTTCTAGTGAAACAGTGCCACCAGTGGACAGGAGCTCACTTAGTGACCATAAAATTACTATGAATTTTAATGAATCAATCAGAAATTACTGGTACACTCTTTGTAGTCAAATATATGCTAATTTTTAGAAGCACTTGTTGAAAATAAAGATTGTAAGGAGACTGTGGCGACATTAAGGTGTTTCCGTCTTTCATTTTTCTTCTTGACGTGAGTCTTTTCTTCACACTTCTCCAATGACTGATGGCTCCTGATGGATTTCCTGGTGCTGGTTGCCCTGAGTGTTTCTGATAGATGCAGTTCATCTGTGAGAGTCTCTCTTTTCATCAAATTCATCTCTCTGCTCACAGATGACCTTAACTGTCAGTAAACACATCCGAGAGGGCAGCGTGTGTGTGTATGAGGAGTGTGTGTGAGCAGCGATCGATTGCTCGGCCTGAGAGGGAAATCAACTCCGAATGCTTTTGTGTTTCAGACAAAGAGCTGCAGAAGAGACAGATATTTTTCTACGCTCTCACATTAATGAGATGGAGTGATGCCCACAAGACTCTCTTCACTGACATGAAACACTGGAAGAATGAAGGGAGGTCCATCAGACACTGCGGCAAATTACAGAGGGTGCTGGCTGCGTGTGGTCATGTTTGATGTGTGGACTGTGAGACCTGAAGGAGTTCATTTATATGGTTCACGTGGCTGGGTTTATTTTCTGAGATGTGATGTGGATGTCCAGTCGTAACCTGTAAGACCCACTTTGACCCTAAATAGAATAAAGTGGTCACAGAAGATAAATTAATGAAGTGGGTTGACTGATAACAATTTACATCTTCTACTTCATCTAATACACTGATCTGTATAGCAATGGACTATAGCAACTGTTAAGCTACATCTGTTGCCATGGTTACACTACAGTGATCCTGGTTTATTTAATGCTGTGGTTGTTCCAAAAACTCTGATCTACCAAGTGGCCAGATGAATTAAGCCTGTAGTTGAGGACAGTCTGATCACTCAACTCTTTTCTTATTGGACAGACTTCAGTTTGGGATTAAGATAGCTGGCTAAACTGAAAAATCCTGCTTTGTGGAATAGCTCTTAACCTTTGATTCTGATCCTGGTTGATTCCAGTTGTGGCCTGTTCCCGTTTTTTTCTTCGATTCCTGTCCTGTTCAGTTCGGGTCCTGGTTGATTCAGATCCCGATGCAGGCTCTGGTTTACTACAGATCTTGATCTAATAGTGGCTCAGTTCAAACCTGATTGATTAAAACCTCAGTTTATACTAGAACTGCTTTATTTCTGATTCTGGTGGTGATTCAGATCCTGGTTGAATCTGTTTCTGGTTGTTTCTGATCCTAGTTGATTCTGTTGATGGGTGAATCTGACTGGTTACTTTCTGGTGTATTCTTTTTTTGATTCATGTGTGGCTTAATGATTCAGTTCCTGTTTGATTCCTGGATAAATCTGTCCCTGTTTGATTTTTCAACTTCATTTAATGCTTGTATGATAAAGTGCCTGGGTGATTCAGTTCACAGATGATTCTGCTTTGATTCATTTTAGGTCTGGGTGATCCCGTTCATTATTGATTCAGTTACTGGGTGATTCAGTTCACAGATGATTCTGACTTTGAATAATTTTAGGTCTGGGTGATCTGTTCATTATTGATTCAGTTCCTGGGTGATTCAGTTCACAGATGATTCTGACTTTGAATAATTTTAGGTCTGGGTGATCCGTTCATTATTGATTCAGTTCCTGGGTGATTCAGTTCACTGACGATTCTGACTTTGATTCATTTTAGGTCTGGGTGATTCTGTTCATTATTGATTCAGTTCCTGAGTGATACAGTTCACATATGATTCTGACTTTGATTCATTTTAGGTCTGGGTGATTCCGTTCATTATTGATTCAGTTCCTGGGTGATTCAGTTCACAGATGATTCATATTTTGGTTCATTTCAGACCTATATCTGCTAGTCGAATCAATTTCTGATGTACTCTGATTTTGATTCATCGGTGGCCTGTATGATTCAGCTTCTATTTGATTTTGACTCTGATTCATTTCAGGCCTAGTTCTTTCCTGTACAGGTTGATTCTGATGATGGTTGATTCTCATCCGGAGTGGTCCTAATCCCTGTTGATTCTAATTCTGCTGGAGCCTGATCCTGACTGACCAGGTGCCCCTCGATGTTTTGGATGAGAATAGAAGCAGGTCTTGCTGAATAAGGCTGTGGTGGAGTCCCAGTTGGGACATGAACTCAGTGCCTGCTGTTGATGAAGCACTGAAATTATTCTAATGCTGTTCCACAGCTCTAATGTTCAATATTTCCCACCCACGATGCCAGGGGACAGTGGACGTGGGTGTTTGTAATAACAGACAAAGAGCAGTGCTGCATTCGCCAGAAACACAATCTGTGTCCACACACACACACACACACACACACACACCAGCCTCTAGAACCTACGAGCAATTATTAAGACCTGAGCACAAAGGGATTGTTGACAATGTCCATGAACTCAGACAGTAATCCAGCGCTGTGAATGGTCTTCATCTCTAAACCTGACAGAGTGTACACTGCAGAACTGTGGGAAGGGGGCAATATTGTCCTCCCGCTGGCCATTTACAAGGTGAAAAGCTTGTGAGTAATTTATTTCTGAGAAGAAACAAAGTCAAAGCATCTGCTTTTTAAAGCCTTGAGGCTGGATCCTGAAATAATGCTCAGTGCTGAGTAGGGCTGGGCAGCACAACGATAACACAGTAAACCGCTGTATTTAAAAATATGGATGGTATCTCAAAATGAGGGTGTATTTATGACGTGTGTATGGTGTGTCAAATGTCTGTTCTGTTCTAAGTACATGGCCATTTATTTGTATTTAAAAGAGCCACAGGGAGGGGGCGCAGTGTGAGTTTAGCACTGAATGAAGCTGAAAACAGACAAAACACTCAGAAGAGCCTCCATTCGACTGTGTGCTCGCAGCTATGAGGCTTTATCTCTAAATGTGTGTGATTTGAGCCTCGGTTCACTGGAACATCATCTGCTGTGGCACAAGAGTCTGTTAGCGCCAGCTGTGCTTATAAACAGTGTAGAACCGTCTTATTTCACTGATTTTAGAACATTTGTGTTCCTCCAGCACCAGTCGCTGAAATCTGTGCTCTTTCGGAAAACAGTTCTTATTGTCAACACGTGTCGGTGTGCACTGTCTGAGATGAACTGCACAGCGCCGAAAAGCCTTCACTTGACCCACACTCAAAAATATGAGGCTCGCACCTCCCCAACCCCCACTCACACACACACACACACACACACACATGGTAGTACCCTGCACCATGATAACATTCTGAGACAAAACGATGGTATGAAACATGTTTAAACCGCCCTTCCCTAGTGCTGAGCCACTTTTTTTAGAGCTCTAACCAAAACACCCGGCGCTGGTCAAAGTGCCTCTAATTCTTACGCTGACAATACACCAACCTCTAGAAATAATTGCTCACTTACTGCGAGATATATCATCCCCCACCTCCACAGGGGCTGTTTTTTTAGATGGTGAATATCATCATTATCATCATCACCGCCTTCTTTTCTTTTCCACACAGGTCACTGCATTATTACACACTGCTCTGTAAAAAAGATCTGAATTCAGGAGGATAGTGAATGAATTCGGACATTGCCTTATGCAGGTTTTTACCAAACTGCACAGTGGATTATGGATATCTGCTGTCCTATAGTTTGCATGCGTTATACACTACTCAGTGTGGTGCAATCTGGGATTGTTTGAGTTTATGATTTCAGACACCGCTACAAAAAGTTCATTCATTCATTCATTCATTATCTGTAACCCTTATCCAGTTCAGGGTCGCGGTGTGTCCAGAGCCTAACTGGAATCATTGGGCGCAAGGCGGGAATACACCCTGGAGGGAAGCCAGTCCTTCACAGGGCAACACACACACACACACACATTCACTCACACATTCACTCACACCTACGGACACTTCTGAGTCACCAATCCACCTACCAACGTGTGTTTTTGGACTGTGGGAGGAAGCCAGAGCTCCCGGAGGAAACCCACGCGAACACAGTTAGAACACACCAGCTCACAGACAGCCACCCGGAGCGGGAATCGAACCCACAAAGCCCCTGGAGCTGTGTGACTGTGACACCTACCTGCTGCTCCACTTTACCGCCCTGCTACAAAAAGCTGAAACCCCAAAATAGTGCACTATATAGTGAACACGGTACAGTTTCAGACACAGTGACAGGATCATTTTCAGTGCACTGCAGTAAGTAGTGTACATCCCGTGTACACTAGTGGACAGCAGATACCCACTGCATTGTTTACTAAAAACCCACATGAGGTAGTGTTCACACATTCACTATCCTCCTGAATTCAGTCCCCTGTAATAGAGCACTGTATAGTGAGTGAGTAATGTAGGGAATAGTGAGTAGGGAGCCAGTACGGACACAGCTCGATGCAATTAGTGAATGTGGAAGAAGTTGTGAGAAAGATAAAACCGTGTCATCTCCTGCTGAGCGAAAAAGTACGATCCAATTATAGTCTAAATATGCCACATAGTGTTAACACCACATCAACACCTCCCAAAACTCTCACACTTAATACGGGAGTCTTACTATTTTCTGTTTCAGAATTAGTCACAGCAAACACTCTGCTGTGTTACTGTTCCCTCTCCTCGCACATCAGCTGTGTGTGTGTGTGTGTATGTGTGTCTGTGGTGGGAGGCTAGTCCTGGGACCTCAGAATCCTCACTTTCACCCTCACTTTCCTGACAGTGGATTTATTCCGAGATTTGTACCTCAGTTTTACAGTTACATTTTCCCCCTTTCCCCCTGTTCCTCAGCGCTCAGGACCCCCACAGAGCAGGTGTGATGTGGTGGTGGATCATTCTCAGCGCTGCAGTGACACTGACGTGGTGGTGGTGTGTTAGTGTGTGTTGTGCTGGGGTAGAGTGGATCAGACACAGCAGTGCTGCTGGAGTTTTTAAACCCTGTGTCCACTCTCTGTCCACTCTGTGAGACACTCCTCCCTCGGTGGTCCACCTTGTAGATGTAAAGTCAGAGACAGTAGCTCATCTGTCGCTGCACAGTGTGTGTCGCTCGTCCTCTAGTCCTTCATCAGTGACACAGGACGCTGTCGGCTGGATGTTTTTGGTCGGTGGACTGTTCTCAGTCCAGACACTGAGGGGTTTAAAAACTCCAGCAGCACTGCTGTGTCTGATCCACTCTACACCAGCACAACACACACTAACACACCACCACCACGTCAGTGTCACTGCAGCGCTGAGAATGATCCACCACCACATCACACCTGCTCTGTGGGGGTCCTCAGCGCTGAAGGATATGGTAATTCAGTAAAATTCAAAATGATTCTCAGAGCAGAATCAGTGTGTTTCCGCGCTATAGGTTTCTTTCCAAAACATTTTTCTTTTCTCAATCCTATGCCTGTGTTTGCCTGGTGAGCCGCCGCCAGGCTGAAACAGCTCCACTGCGGCTACGAACATGTGCTTTACTCACCCACTGTTCAGCAAATGAGCGCTAATGTGGAGAGAAACAAAAAAATCTGCCCACGCGCCTCTATCCTCATCAATTTCCTCTGAACTACAACAACATGAGACTCCTTTAAACACACCGCCAGGGTCTCGGCAGCCCCGCTGGAGCTGAATATCCAGACAGTTAACAAACTGCTCAACATACACGCCAGCTTCAGGGCTGATTAAATCACTGCACAATGAGGATATGTATTTATATAAACACAATGGCCATTCTTCATCTGCAAGAGCAGGTTTGATCAGAGCGATGGGTATGTTCTTCATCGTCTGATTCATGGACCTTCCATATGAAATGGAAACGAGGAGATCTGAGTGCAGTTGATGAATCAGCTTTAGCTCCGCCTACCAGTGTCCTGTTTACATTTAATTTAGATGAGCCAATGTCTGCGCTCAGAGGCAGAGTTTAAGGTGGAGCTGTGAGCGCACTGGGCCCTCTACTGACCAAAGTGTATAGAGTTAAACAGAGCAGAATAAACGGAGGGTGTTGATTGGTTAAAAACTGTAAAATAATGAAACGGGGCGGCACGGTGGCGCAGCAGGTAGGTGTCGCAGTCACACAGCTCCAGGGGCCTGGAGGTTGTGGGTTCAGTTCCCGCTCCGGGTGACTGTCTGTGAGGAGTAGGGTTTGTTCTCCCTGTGTCTGTGTGGGTTTCCTCTGGGTGACTGTCTGTGAGGAGTGTGGTGTGTTCTCCCTGTGTCTGTGTGGGTTTCCTCCGGGTGACTGTCTGTGAGGAGTTGATGTGTTCTCCCTGTGTCTGCGTGGGTTTCCTCCGGGTGACTGTCTGTGAGGAGTTGGTGTGTTCTCTCTGTGTCTGCGTGGGTTTCCTCCGGGTGACTGTCTGTGAGGAGTGTGGTGTGTTCTCCCTGTGTCTGCGTGGGTTTCCTCTGGGTGACTGTCTGTGAGGAGTGTGGTGTGTTCTCTCTGTGTCTGCGTGGGTTTCCTCCAGAAGCTCCGGTTTCCCCCCACAGTCCAAAAAAACACACGTTGGTAGGTGGATTGGCGACTCAAAAAGTGTCCGTAGGTGTATGTGAGTGAATGTGTTTGTGTCTGTGTTGCCCTGTGAAGGACTGGCGCCCCCTACAGGGTGTATTCCCACCTTGCGCCCAATGATTCCAGGTAGGCTCTGGACCCACCGCGACCCTGAACTGGATAAGGGTTACAGATAATGAATGAATGAATAATGAAATGGAGGTGTGTAATGGTGTAAACATTGAGTTAATCAGTGGATTAGAGGGTGTGGCTCCACCCACTCTGTTTGGGGTGGGGTGGGGGGGTTGTGGGCGGAGTCAGTCGTATAAGATAAAAGCATAGTGAAATGTGTCTTTAAACAGAAGCAGTGTGTGTTTATATCAGTGCACATCAAAAAATAACTCCACCCAATTTTGGACTGGTGCAGTGTGAATTATAAGAGTTAGTGTCAGTGTCTACTCCTGTGCTCCAACACACACCCTGGAAGGTGGAGTGACTGTGTGAAACTGTGTGAGTGAGTGTGTGAGTGAGTGTTCGTCCACAGTGATTTAACCTCTGTGTTCAGTGTCCTGTGAACTGTGTGACCTGTTAAATCCTCTGGCACATAAAACAGTGCAGATGGCCTTGTTAATTCGAGCTGTGAGGGTTTTGTTTTACCGCTGGAGATGAGGACGGGGTTTTCTGTGATGTCTCAGTGATTTTTCCGTGGTTTATAAGCCCCTCTGCTCACCAGCGAATGTTTCAGACTCTCAGCACGGATGCTGAATCCAGATGGCTGGCAATCAGAGCTGATTTAAACCTCACTCACTCATCTGTCAATCAGCCACCTCTTTTTTTCCTGTGTGTTTACATTGAAGCGACAGTTTGGCGACCAATCAAACTTGCCCAATTAGCCCCCCTCCATACTCCAATTACACTCCATCAGCCTAAACAGACATGTCTGCTGTCTGAAGTTTGCTCCTTCTCTTTTTTCTAGGAGCCATGAGGATGATGTAGATCGCTCTGTGGAATCTGGGGTTGTTTAAAACAACAGAGGGACTCCAAACTTTGAAAAGCACAAACCGAGATGAGGATGTTGCACTTAAGGTGGAAATGTCTCCTAAATTGGGAGATGGCTAACTGCATTAGCGACAATGCTACACAACTAAATACCTCACGTTACAAATGAGTTTCTGCGATAATTGAAACACTGAATAAAAACAATCATTATTCTCCTCAAACCCACTGTTCCACCTTAAGAGATACGAAGCTTCTGAACATAAACAACCAAAGAGAACTGCATTTCCCCACAATCATATAAATCCCATTTAATACAGAATCTCTCTGTGTGTTTGGATTGGCTCCCTACTCAGTATTCCTTACATTACTCACTATACTCGGCACTATTATAGGGAACTGAATTCAGGAGGGTAGAGTACAATTTTGGAAGCTACCTCATGGTACATTGGTTGGGTTGTACTTAGTGCAGTGCATTGTGGGATTGTTTGAGTGTACTGAAAATTGTCCACTCTCTTTGGACACCACTACAAAATGGTGAAACCCCAAAACAGTGCACTATATAGTGAATAAGAAACACAGCATAGTTTTAAACACAGCATATGATACACCCAGGCCACTAGTTGTCAGTATAATGGCTTCATAAAGAAAAGATGAATCATGGGAAAAAAAATTAAAAACATTTTAAATCAACAATAAAATATCAGCAATATATATATATATATATATATATATATATACAAACCATAATTACAGCACCACCAAAAAGTTCTCCAGTCATGTTTTTTTTCCTCACAGAATTTGAACTCTAGGGCGGCACGGTGGCGCAGCAGGTAGTGTCGCAGTCACACAGCTCCAGGGGCCTGGAGGTTGTGGGTTCGATTCCCGCTCCGGGTGACTGTCTGTGAGGAGTTGGTGTGTTCTCCCCGTGTCCGCGTGGGTTTCCTCCGGGTGCTCCGGTTTCCTCCCACAGTCCAAAAACACACGTTGCAGGTGGATTGGCGACTCGAAAGTGTCCGTAGGTGTGAGTGTGTGAGTGAATGTGTGTGTGTCTGTGTTGCCCTGTGAAGGACTGGCGTCCCCTCCAGGGTGTATTCCCGCCTTGCGCCCGATGATTCCAGGTAGGCTCTGGACCCCCCGCGACCCTAAATTGGATAAGCGGTTACAGATAATGGATGGATGGATGGATGGATGAATTTGAACTCTAAATGTGGTAGTTAACTTCTAAGCCTTCACTAATAGGAGAGGAACCCCCTCGTCTTGGCCACAGAGAAGAATCCTAATTTGAAGAAGATTTCACAGAATTAGTGATTAACAACAAAAAGGAGCAGCACTGATCTTTGTAACAGTTCTAAGAAAAAACTTTATGATTTGCTGTGGTTGGTTGTTACTTTACTCTCACTAAGTGAGCTCCTGTCCACCGGTGGCGCTGTTGCCCTAAATCCACACAGATCCTCTGTTACTGACCTGAAGAAAAATCACAGAAACTAGCACTGTGCTGTGTTCAGTACACGCATAAACGTTAGAGGGCAGTGTGGGCGATTAACAGCATCACAATGACAGAAAGTTTTGAAGAAAAGCCAAGTTTGCAATTACCTACGTCTTTGTCTGGTCTGCCCTCTAGTGGAAGCTTCCTGTTACAAGTGTAGCACTGAGGCAAGTATATAGACAGTTACATTATGTTCGCGATGCAGACAGTCGTTTACGCAAACTCAGCGGCAGACAGAAAGTCTCTACCCTTAGGATTTTGTTTTGGCATCAGGATTAGATTTAGGTTAGATTTGCTTAAACATAGCTATTGTTTTATTACTGGAGTTCGGTTTAGGCCAAGCGTTACTAAAACAATTACTGATCTGAAAGAAACACTACAGGGTGGGCCATTTATATGGATACACCTTAATAAAATGGGAATGGTTGGTGATATTAACTTCCTGTTTGTGGCACATTAGTATATGGGAGGGGGGAAATTTTCAAGATGGGTGGTGACCATGGTGGCCATTTTGAAGTCAGCCATTTTGGATCCAATTTTTTTTTTTCAATGGGAAGAGGGTCATCCGACACATCAAACTTATTGGGAATTTCACAAGAAAAACAATGGTGTGCTTGGTTTTAATGTAACTTTATTCGTTCATGAGTTATTTACATGTATCTGACAACTTATAAAATGTGTTCTAAGTTAAGATTTTATATTTTTATCCTGGGCTCCCCCTACAGTTGAAGAGTACAATTCACATTTACAATATTGCCCTAAAATTAATGAGGAGGCAGGGGGTGATTCCCTACCCTCGTTCAAACATTCCTAGTATAGTTTCTGCAGTGCTGAGCCCAGAATAGCAATGACACAGGCTCTATTCTTGCTATTACAGTATTTTTTTTTTGCTAAAAATATGACCTAGAGCTACTTTAAATATCCAAAACCCTGAAATGGATTAAAGTTGATGTGATGAATTAAATTAAAAGTTTTTTGTAAATCACTACTCATTCCCTGAATGCCTGAAAAGCTTAGAACATTTCTGTGAGGATTTGATGGCAACCACTGGTACATGAGCAGCAGTGATGTCTGGCACTGCTTAGTCTTGGATCAAATGTTATCTAACGATCCCAAGTCTCCACAGTCCAGTGCTGGGAGGGTCTTATACACCTCTAGCCCACAGATAGCATTGTGTGTGATGATCTTAGGCCCATTCTAATGGTCAGTGGTTTCCGATGGAGATTAACGTTGTGTACCACTTTGCATCAGTGTGTTGAGCAGATCTTCACTGGCTTTTCTTTTTTGTGTTTGTCTTTGAAAAGGAGGATCAGAGATGTGTGTTTGTTTGTATTCTCCTTATTTCTCCAGGTGCAGAGGGGGTAAGACACACACACACACACACACACACACAGGACAGACATATTGAGGATGTGTTTTGATCCATGGCAGTTATAGCTCTGAGAGGTTTTTTCTCCTCTCTCTCTCTCTCTCTCTCTCTCTCTCTCTCTCTCTCTCTCTCTCTCTCCCCTGGCTCCAGGAGATGATTGGGTGACGGCACTTTGGAGAAAATGAAATGCTGTGAGTTGACACCACAGTCAAGGCTAGTGTGTGTGTGTGTGAGTGTGTGTGTGTTTGTGAGACACGGTATAAAACCGGCCCTGACACCAAACCCCACAAAATCACCCAGCTTGTGTCAACAATGCACCAGAAATTGAAAGCTTTTTATTGCCCCGACAGAGGAGGAGGGTCTGGAGCTCTGTGGCAGGATTCACTGTGCCATTCGCCCCTGTTTGATCTTATACATCATGCCCTAATTCTCAAGATTTATTCACATGAGATTAGTTTTTTGACACAGATATTATTTAAAGACGACATACACCCCCTCCACAGTGGAACATAGTTCTGTTTCTTAATGAAATGTCTGTGACCTGCTTTGGTCCAAACCCCACGAGCCCCACAGCAGTGTTCTCCCCCTGTGTAAACAGCCCCTGTTCAGAATGCCTGCTTTCAGCACCTGTTCCTTTAAATGATAACGAGCCGCTCGCTGTTCACCCCGACCCCGAGCGCACAGCAGTGAGGAGCGAGGAGCAGAAGCTCTGGTTTTTAGCCGTTTTCACTCTGTTCTCTTTCTTCTCCGTTTTTACTCAGTGCTCTTATTTCTCCACACTCGTTGTTTCTGTTTTGCTGAGTTTAACCTCGTCTTAGCGCTCTCACATAAACGCAGGTCCAGCGCTGTGATTGGACAGACTCCGACAAGATTTAAGCAGCACACAGGAAACTGGCTGGGTGGCCTTGTTTCACAGTGTGTGGGTTGGTGGGTTCCAGATGCACACATTAATGTGAATATTCTCTGAACGTAGGATTATTTTATAATATCTACTGTTTAATTTTAGTAACGTGTTGAAACCTTGTTCCAAACATCCACTGCTAATGTTACATCGCTGTGTGGGCACTATATGTATTTTACTTGTTTATATTACAACATTAGCCACTTTTAAATGTTTAAATGAGTCAAACTTGTACTTTTAAATGCGCTGCATTAATCAAATGTACTTACAGATCTGCAAAAAAAACCCACACATCCCATCTGACCGGTGCTAAAGACTTTCTCTGGTGAATGTCACAATTAGCCAAGTAGGCCATTAAGCCTCAGCTGCACGAACTGAAGCATGTTCTGCCAATTTCCCCCAAGTTTGAGCTTGTTCTGTTTTTTTCTGGAGCTTCCTCCGAAGGCGGGATGTCGAATTCCCTTAATTTTGAGATGAATTCCTCGTATTTTGATTTGTGTTTGAGTTAATGATGTGCTCTGGGAGTTTGCTTTCGTTTCCCGTGAATCATCTCAATCCAATCAAGGGCAGAGTTTCAAGTGAAAGAAATAAAGCAGCTCTGGTTCAGAGCCTCGTGCTGGAATCAGTGCCACGCGCCGCCTTAAATTAGCTCCGGCTGCACAGACAGCAGCGCAGAGTGTGCTGTGTTTGCTTGGTTGTAATCACCATGTTGGTCTGTGTAATGCTCTTGTAGCTGAATTTATAAATAGGCCTGGCGTTTCCTTGCTTTCCTCGCTGCTGATTGAGTTTAAAGAAGAAATGTTTAAAGCATAACATCACCGATGCCAAGTGTGGACCCGAGGTGTATGAGACTCTCCCTCTCCTTTGAAAATTGAACTGTGGAACTCTGTTCTCTGGA
Organism: Hoplias malabaricus; assembly: GCF_029633855.1. Taxonomy (NCBI): domain Eukaryota; kingdom Metazoa; phylum Chordata; class Actinopteri; order Characiformes; family Erythrinidae; genus Hoplias; species Hoplias malabaricus. Next base: position 88,560,131 of record NC_089800.1, read on the forward strand.
GTGATGGAGCTCCACCCAATGCCAGAAACACTCACTCATCACACTCCTCCTTTAAATCGAACATTTACAATTGTGATAACAAAACATGAAGATGCTTGCTCTCCAGTTGGTTTGCAATGGAAATCAATCGAATGTGTTTACGAAGCCCCAGTCAGTAATCGAGTAAAAAAATAAAGTGGCTCTGACTTTTTCTTGCTCTCTGCTCACGGCAAAGAAAGAGCAAAGAGACTCCAAACTTTGAAAATCATGAAAAGAGATCCTGCTCCATAGGGGGTAAAACCAGCTTATTTTTGCTGTTACAGTTACATTACTTAAGGTGGAACTGACTCTAAATTCAGGAGAGCGCTAACTGCATGAAAGTAAACGCAGAGCGAAAGTGCTACAAAACTAAACAGCTCGAGTTACACATGAGTTTCTGTGGGAATTCAAACAGTGAATAAACACTTACAGACAATTTACACTTCAGACACCAACAAGATACAGTCGCTTCTTACTCACACACACCGCTCCACATTAAAAGATACAGTCGTTTATTACTCACACACACCGCTCCACCTTAAAAGATACAGTCGCTTCTTACTCACACACACCGCTCCACATTAAAAGATACAGTCGCTTCTTACTCACACACACTGCTCCACCTTAAAAGATAGAGTCGCTTCTTACTCACACACACCGCTCCACCTTAAAAGATACAGTCACTTCTTACTCACACACACCACTCCACCTTAAAAGATACAGTCGCTTCATACTCACACACACCGCTCCACCTTAAAAGATACAGTCGCTTCTTACTCACACACACCACTCCACATTAAAATATACTGTCACTTCTTACTCACACACACCGCTCCACCTTAAAATATACAGTCGTTTATTACTCACACACACCGCTCCACCTTAAAAGATACAGTCATTTATTATTCACACACACCGCTCCACCTTAAAAGATACAGTCACTTCTTACTCACACACACCGCTCCACCTTAAAAGATACAGTCGTTTATTACTCACACACACCGCTCCACCTTAAAAGATACAGTCATTTATTACTCACACACCCCACTCCACCTTAAAAGATACCGTCACTTCTTACTCACACACACCGCTCCACATTAAAAGATACAGTCATTTATTACTCACACACACCGCTCCACCTTAAAAGATACAGTCACTTCTTACTCACACACACCGCTCCACCTTAAAAGATACAGTCACTTCTTACTCACACACACCGCTCCACATTAAAAGATACAGTCACTTCTTACTCACACACACCGCTCCACCTTAAAAGATACAGTCGCTTCTTACTCACACACACTGCTCCACCTTAAAAGATACAGTTGCTTCACTTCACACGGACAGGTGCAGAGCTTCTTAACGTAAACAAACCAGAGAAAACTGCAGTTCCCCAGAATCGTAGATCTAGCCTTTAAATACCTACACACATAGGATTTGGTTGAATGCAATGAAATCCCCACAGAAGTGTTGCAAATCTATTGTAAAGCTTTCCCAGAAGAGGAAGGGCTGTTCCTGCAGCACAGAGTAACACAGGGCATCAACACTCAACCACTCTCAGTTACCAATGCACGTTAATGCACATGAAGTTTGAAATATCCGTGGACTTCCCCTTTAAGAGCTATATGTGCTGTAAATACACAGGTCTCGGGTTATTGTAAATTAAAGCAGAGGTATTTAAAGTGCGGGGCCTAAAGAGACATTTAAACCCTCATTTTTAATTTCGTGACATTCCTCTGACATTTTCCTATTACTCCCAAATACAGTGCGGCAGCTGATTTTATCTTTCTCATAATGAATCAACATTAGTGTCAGGTGAGAAATGTAGCATCGTTAGAGTTTAGGGGCTGACACACCCCTGGATGAGGAGAGAAAGCCCCCGAGAACAGGAGTGTGTTCTGTTCATGAGAGCTGAAGGAGGAGTAGCTCTTATCGTCATGTGCTTCTTTTATTTTATCTTTGTAGACACTTAATAACATTGGGAGTGGTGTGTGTGTGTGTGATCGCTTGCAATGAAAAATGTTTGAATAACTCTGCCATATATATACAGTTCCAGTCAAAAGACTGGACACATCTTATCATTCAATGGTTTTTCTTTGCTTTTCATTATTTTCTACATTGTTTATGAATGTGGAAAACACATTTGGAATTATGTAGTGAAGTAAAAAGTCTGTTGGTTCAAGCCCGGCTCCATGTGACTGTCTGTGAGGAGTGTGGTGTGCTCTCCCTGTGTCCTGTGTCCTCCTCACAGACAGTCACCTGGAGGAAACCCACGCAGACACAGGGAGAACACACCACACTCCTCACAGACAGTCACCCGGAGGAAACCCACGCAGACACAGGGAGAACACACCACACTCCTCACAGACAGTCACCCGGAGGAAACCCACGCAGACACAGAGAGAACATACCACACTCCTCACAGACAGTCACCCGGAGGAAACCCACGCAGACACAGGGAGAACACACCACACTCCTCACAGACAGTCACCCGGAGGAAACCCACGCAGACACAGAGAGAACACACCACACTCCTCACAGACAGTCACCCGGAGGAAACCCACGCAGACACAGGGAGAACACACCACACTCCTCACAGACAGTCACCCGGAGGAAACCCACGCAGACACAGAGAGAACATACCACACTCCTCACAGACAGTCACCCGGAGGAAACCCACGCAGACACAGGGAGAACACACCACACTCCTCACAGACAGTCACCCGGAGGAAACCCACGCAGACACAGAGAGAACACACCACACTCCTCACAGACAGTCACCCGGAGGAAACCCACGCAGACACAGGGAGAACACACCACACTCCTCACAGACAGTCACCCGAAGAAACCCACGCAGACACAGGGAGAACACACCACACTCCTCACAGACAGTCACCCGGAGGAAACCCACGCAGACACAGGGAGAACACACCACACTCCTCACAGACAGTCACCCGGAGGAAACCCACGCAGACACAGAGAGAACACACCACACTCCTCACAGACAGTCACCCGGAGGAAACCCACGCAGACACAGGGAGAACACACCACACTCCTCACAGACAGTCACCCGGAGGAAACCCACGCAGACACAGAGAGAATACACCACACTCCTCACAGACAGTCACCCGGAGGAAACCCACTCAGACACAGAGAGAACACACCACACTCCTCACAGACAGTCACCCGGAGGAAACCCACGCAGACACAGGGAGAACACACCACACTCCTCACAGACAGTCACCCGAAGAAACCCACGCAGACACAGGGAGAACACACCACACTCCTCACAGACAGTCACCCGGAGGAAACCCACGCAGACACAGGGAGAACACACCACACTCCTCACAGACAGTCACCCGGAGGAAACCCACGCAGACACAGAGAGAACACACCACACTCCTCACAGACAGTCACCCGGAGGAAACCCACGCAGACACAGAGAGAACACACCACACTCCTCACAGACAGTCACCCGGAGGAAACCCACGCAGACACAGAGAGAACACACCACACTCCTCACAGACAGTCACCCGGAGGAAACCCACACAGACACAGGGAGAACACACCACACTCCTCACAGACAGTCACCCGGAGGAAACCCACGCAGACACAGGGAGAACACACCACACTCCTCACAGACAGTCACCCGGAGGAAACCCACGCAGACACAGGGAGAACACACCACACTCCTCACAGACAGTCACCCGAAGAAACCCACGCAGACACAGGGAGAACACACCACACTCCTCACAGACAGTCACCCGGAGGAAACCCACGCAGACACAGGGAGAACACACCACACTCCTCACAGACAGTCACCCGGAGGAAACCCACGCAGACACAGAGAGAATACACCACACTCCTCACAGACAGTCACCCGGAGGAAACCCACTCAGACACAGAGAGAACACACCACACTCCTCACAGACAGTCACCCGGAGGAAACCCACGCAGACACAGGGAGAACACACCACACTCCTCACAGACAGTCACCCGAAGAAACCCACGCAGACACAGGGAGAACACACCACACTCCTCACAGACAGTCACCCGGAGGAAACCCACGCAGACACAGGGAGAACACACCACACTCCTCACAGACAGTCACCCGGAGGAAACCCACGCAGACACAGAGAGAACACACCACACTCCTCACAGACAGTCACCCGGAGGAAACCCACGCAGACACAGAGAGAACACACCACACTCCTCACAGACAGTCACCCGGAGGAAACCCACGCAGACACAGAGAGAACACACCACACTCCTCACAGACAGTCACCCGGAGGAAACCCACACAGACACAGGGAGAACACACCACACTCCTCACAGACAGTCACCCGGAGGAAACCCACGCAGACACAGGGAGAACACACCACACTCCTCACAGACAGTCACCCGGAGGAAACCCACGCAGACACAGGGAGAACACACCACACTCCTCACAGACAGTCACCCGGAGGAAACCCACGCAGACACAGAGAGAACACACCACACTCCTCACAGACAGTCACCCGGAGGAAACCCACGCAGACACAGGGAGAACACACCACACTCCTCACAGACAGTCACCCGAAGAAACCCACGCAGACACAGGGAGAACACACCACACTCCTCACAGACAGTCACCCGGAGGAAACCCACGCAGACACAGGGAGAACACACCACACTCCTCACAGACAGTCACCCGGAGGAAACCCACGCAGACACAGAGAGAACACACCACACTCCTCACAGACAGTCACCCGGAGGAAACCCACGCAGACACAGGGAGAACACACCACACTCCTCACAGACAGTCACCCGGAGGAAACCCACGCAGACACAGAGAGAACATACCACACTCCTCACAGACAGTCACCCGGAGGAAACCCACGCAGACACAGGGAGAACACACCACACTCCTCACAGACAGTCACCCGGAGGAAACCCACGCAGACACAGAGAGAACACACCACACTCCTCACAGACAGTCACCCGGAGGAAACCCACGCAGACACAGGGAGAACACACCACACTCCTCACAGACAGTCACCCGGAGGAAACCCACGCAGACACAGAGAGAACACACCACACTCCTCACAGACAGTCACCCGGAGGAAACCCACGCAGACACAGGGAGAACACACTACACTCCTCACAGACAGTCACCCGAAGAAACCCACGCAGACACAGGGAGAACACACCACACTCCTCACAGACAGTCACCCGGAGGAAACCCACGCAGACACAGGGAGAACACACCACACTCCTCACAGACAGTCACCCGGAGGAAACCCACGCAGACACAGAGAGAATACACCACACTCCTCACAGACAGTCACCCGGAGGAAACCCACTCAGACACAGAGAGAACACACCACACTCCTCACAGACAGTCACCCGGAGGAAACCCACGCAGACACAGGGAGAACACACCACACTCCTCACAGACAGTCACCCGAAGAAACCCACGCAGACACAGGGAGAACACACCACACTCCTCACAGACAGTCACCCGGAGGAAACCCACGCAGACACAGGGAGAACACACCACACTCCTCACAGACAGTCACCCGGAGGAAACCCACGCAGACACAGAGAGAACACACCACACTCCTCACAGACAGTCACCCGGAGGAAACCCACGCAGACACAGAGAGAACACACCACACTCCTCACAGACAGTCACCCGGAGGAAACCCACGCAGACACAGAGAGAACACACCACACTCCTCACAGACAGTCACCCGGAGGAAACCCACACAGACACAGGGAGAACACACCACACTCCTCACAGACAGTCACCCGGAGGAAACCCACGCAGACACAGGGAGAACACACCACACTCCTCACAGACAGTCACCCGGAGGAAACCCACGCAGACACAGGGAGAACACACCACACTCCTCACAGACAGTCACCCGAAGAAACCCACGCAGACACAGGGAGAACACACCACACTCCTCACAGACAGTCACCCGGAGGAAACCCACGCAGACACAGGGAGAACACACCACACTCCTCACAGACAGTCACCCGGAGGAAACCCACGCAGACACAGAGAGAATACACCACACTCCTCACAGACAGTCACCCGGAGGAAACCCACTCAGACACAGAGAGAACACACCACACTCCTCACAGACAGTCACCCGGAGGAAACCCACGCAGACACAGGGAGAACACACCACACTCCTCACAGACAGTCACCCGAAGAAACCCACGCAGACACAGGGAGAACACACCACACTCCTCACAGACAGTCACCCGGAGGAAACCCACGCAGACACAGGGAGAACACACCACACTCCTCACAGACAGTCACCCGGAGGAAACCCACGCAGACACAGAGAGAACACTCCACACTCCTCACAGACAGTCACCCGGAGGAAACCCACGCAGACACAGAGAGAACACACCACACTCCTCACAGACAGTCACCCGGAGGAAACCCACGCAGACACAGAGAGAACACACCACACTCCTCACAGACAGTCACCCGGAGGAAACCCACACAGACACAGGGAGAACACACCACACTCCTCACAGACAGTCACCCGGAGGAAACCCACGCAGACACAGGGAGAACACACCACACTCCTCACAGACAGTCACCCGGAGGAAACCCACGCAGACACAGGGAGAACACACCACACTCCTCACAGACAGTCACCCGGAGGAAACCCACGCAGACACAGGGAGAACACACCACACTCCTCACAGACAGTCACCCGGAGGAAACCCACGCAGACACAGGGAGAACACACCACACTCCTCACAGACAGTCACCCAGAGCGGGACTCGAGCCCACAACCTCCAGGACTCTGGAGCTGTGACAGAGACACCACTTGCTGTTCCACGGTGTCACCCTAATTTTTAATAGTTACTGTAAAATGACAAAAGGAAGAAGGCTAGATTTTTCAGTTACAATATTACGCTACAAACATACAGTTGAAATTGTACTTGTACCTAATACGGTTGTTCAAAGGGGCAGCCATGGCCTAAAGGTTTGAGAAGAGGATTTGGGACCTGAAGGTCACAGGTTCCATCCCCAGGACCAGCAGGAAAATCTGGGGCCAGGAGAGTGAAAAAACAGTGTTTCACCTCCCTCAGCATCCATGGCTGAAGAGGCTTTGAGCAAGGGAATTAACCCCTACTGCTCCCCTGGCGCCACTCCTTGGCTGTATGTGTTCACTGCCCCTAATCTCTAGTGTGTGTGCTAAACACAAGGGGTTAAACGTAAGGTCCATATCTCATCGTGGTGATGTGCAGTGATGATTAATGCACGTCTCACGCTGGAGAAGATCCGTCCGGCTCATCTCGGTCAGTGCCCGGGGATGTGCAAAGGCCACTGCAGCAGATTTAGTGCCTCTATTTATTTCCCTTCGGTGAAACGGTGGCGATTTCCCCCCGGAGAGTCTGCAGCTCCGTCTCGCTCATTAAGGAGCAATCCCAGTCTAAATATAAGAGGAAGAGCAGGGAGGGGGAGGGGGGGCATAATTAGGACTGGGCTTGTTAAAATCTCATTGCCCTCAGCTGAATGTTGACGGAGAATGTGGAGACATATGGAGCAGGAGGAGGACACATCCGCCCAAAGCTCCTTAACGTTAAGAGTCCATGGCTTAAACAGGCCACAGCAAGGACAGCAAAGCTGCTAAAGTCCTGCTTCTGCTCCACACACACTTTCACACACAGTCTGAGCCCATTATTTCACTTCAACACTTCCCACTTGCGTCCAGGGGCTTGTGCTAGAGTTTAGCGCTTTTAAATGTGATCTCAAAGTAAACAATTGTAAGTTCATAGCCCTGTTACGCCCTGTTCTTGAGTGGTCAGGACCTCCACAGAGCAGGAATGAGCAGATGGGTGGTGGACTGTTCTCATCGCTGCAGTGACACTGATGTGGTGTTGGTGTGCTGATGAGTGGATCAGGCACAGCAGTGCCACTGAAGTTTTAAAAGGAGCTTTTCCACATCATGTTGCAACACTACTGTACTCTACTCTCTGATTGGTCCCTGGTTGGTTTTCCACTACCACAGCTCCCCCCTGAAATGTATTGGGTGTCGTCTCAAAACCCCGTCTCTAAGGGGAACAGTGGGCTTTGGAAACCACAACAACGGCTCATGGTGTATCGGCGTGTTGCTGTTGTTTGGGACTGAACACAGCTCCGTCATCAGTTCAGACAGATCAGTAGAGTTTGTTCCTTCCTTGTTGCAGCGTCCAGCTCTCGCTGGATTCTTTCGTCGGCCACCGATCCGAGGAGCGTTTGAACCTCTTCAAAAGACCACGGCGTCATTTTACGAGCTGCCGTCGTGAGTCAGATAAAAACAAACGTGATCTCTGCTGCAGCTGGAGATTTTACAGATGGAGAGTTGGTGCTGGTCGTCTGCGTCACGTGGCGTAGAGTGACGACTCTCTCTGGACGATCAGCGCTCTGCAAGGTTTACACGCCACGGTTTAGTCCCTACTCGACTCGCTCTGAACCACGAGAGAACAGCCACTAAACAAGAACCCGCTTCCAGAACCAGGACCTGATTTACCTGGTGGAGGAGGAGAAAAGCCAAGTAGAGTTGAGTAGAGTAGTGTCCCTTCAGAGAAGACTGCTGCTCCACAGCTCAAAGCAGATGAGCTTTACAGACCAAAAAACACATACTACTTTACTAAGCTCTTAACAAGACTTCTAATAGTGCTGTAGTAGCTGTGACAGCATGTTGCCTTAACAGAGATGGATGTGGTTTTGGACTCCACCTTATGTCAGGATCAGACTACATGATATTTTTGTCTTTCACGATGTTCACTGTGTCAGATTAGCGCTATAAGTTTGTGCTTGTGACTGGGGACACTACGCTATTGACACGGACCAATTGCCTTTTTTGTTTTTGTGTTCAGAGTATAACGGGAGGACAGGTCAAAACACTGTCGATCACGGCTCCAGAAGAGATGTGTGTGACGCTGGTTTTATTGTGTTCTAAATAAAAGAAGTAATAAAAGTGATAGTGGGCGGTTCCTAGGTGTTACGGAGAGGACGGTGTGGACTGTCTCCTACAAAGAGAACCTGAGGAGATGTTACACGTCCAGAGCGTTTCCTCAGTTCGGTTGTTCCACTGACAGCTGCAGCAGAGCCTCCCTCTCTCTCTCTTCTCTGTGTTTACAGATGTGCCCCGGACAGAGCTCTGTCTCCTATTGGTCATCGTCAGGAACATGGCGTAGGAGACGTCAGACCGGGCCAAAACGTTAAAAAAAATTCTTACCTTATCTTTGATTACGTCGCACTACACGACGCTCAGATTCAGTTCAGACGCTGGACATTTGTCGGATACAACCGTCTGATCCCGGCCTTTAGTTAGTAACCAGTGTAAATGTAAATAAAAACAGAAAATTACTCTAAAAATAATAATCAAAAGCTACCGAATGGAGTGGGGGTTCATCGTGAGGGAAGAAGGCTGGGGACGTGACGGATGCAGTGTGATCCCTGGGAGTGGACGTAGGGAGCAGCACTTTCTCCTCCCTCAACATTCACAGCTGAAATGCCCTTGAGCAAGACGATTAACCCCTTAATGGCACACCAGTTGCCTGCCTCTCTGTATGTGTGTGTGTGTGTGTGTGTGTGTGTGTGTGTGTAAACATCAGTTTTCATAGCTCTGCTGTAAAAGTAGCAGAGCTAAACACGTCATAACAGATCCGATCTGTTTGGGCTGAGAGGAACGTGAGTGTGTATGTGTGAGTGTGTGTGTGTGTGTGTTTTGGTTGTGCAGCTGCTTTAAAGCTGGTGTTTGTGTTTGACAGATGCAGAGCGCTGAGGGAGAGTTTTACACATTCTCTTGCTTATGGGAAGCCGTTCAGGAAATAATTATAATGTACTTTGTACATATATATTGGTTTATGGAGAAACTACTTGGTTTAATGGCACATACATTGGTTTTAAACTGTTGGTTTGTATATATCGGTTTGTGAGTATATATTGGATTATCAGTTTATACATCGGTTTCCTAGCATATATATTGGTTTGTATGTATTGGTTTGTTGGTATATATATTGGACTCTCAGTACATACATTGGTTTATTAACATATACATTGGTTTCTTGGCATATATATTGGTTTGTGGATATATATATTGGTTTGTGGGTATAAATATCGGATTACCAGTACATACATTGGTTTTCCAGCGTATACATTGGTTTGTGTATATCGGTTTGTTGGTATATACATTGGTTTCTGGGCGCATATATTGGTTTGTTTATATCGGTTTGTGGGCATATATCGGTTTGTGGGCGCATATATTGGTTTGTGGGCGCGTATATTGGCTTGTTTATATCGGTTTGTGGGCATATATCAGTTTGTGGGTGCATATATTTGATTTGTTTATATCGGTTTGTGGGCACATATATTGGTTTGTGGGGGCGTATGTTGGCTTGTTTATATCAGTTTGTGGGCATATATTGGTTTGTGGGCGCATATATTGGTTTGTTTATATCGGTTTGTGGGCATATATCGGTTTGTGGGCGTGTATATTGGCTTGTTTATATCGGTTTGTGGGCATATATCGGTTTGTGGGCACATATATTGGTTTGTTTATATCGGTTTGTGGGCATATATCGGTTTGTGGGCGTGTATATTGGCTTGTTTATATCGGTTTGTGGGCATATATCGGTTTGTGGGCACATATATTGGTTTGTTTATATCGGTTTGTGGGCATATATATTGGTTTGTTTATATCGGTTTGTGGGCATATATCGGTTTGTGGGCGTGTATATTGGCTTGTTTATATCGGTTTGTGGGCATATATCGGTTTGTGGGCACATATATTGGTTTGTTTATATCGGTTTGTGGGCATATATCGGTTTGTGGGCACATATATTGGTTTGTGGGGGCGTATATTGGCTTGTTTATATCGGTTTGTGGGCATATATCGGTTTGTGGGCACATATATCGGTTTGTGGGCGCATATATCGGTTTGTGGGCATATATATTGGTTTGTGTATATCGGTTTGTGGGCATATATCGGTTTGTGGGCATGTATTGGTTTGTGGGCGTGTATTTTGGTTTGTTTATATCGGTTTTTGGGCATATATCGGTTTGTGGGCGCATATATATAGATTTGTTTATATCGGTTTGTGGGAGCATATATTGGTTTGTTTATACCGGTTTGTGGGCATATATATTGGATTCTGTGCTGCATGGTAGAAATTTGCCGCTCAGTGCTGTTCAGCGAGTAGCCTGTTTTGATTGTGCTGCGCGATTTTAATGAACCTCAGTTTGGGCAAACTTTTGACATATTCCAAATAAAACCGAGTGGCCCGGTGACCGAGCTCCGCGATTATAAATACTAAATAAAGGTCATAATAAAGATAACAAAGCTCAGACTAGCCGATTGGATTACGTTCTACAACAATGTGTTTTCTACGACGCTGAAGTTAGCTCCTGATTCGCAGAGCCGCGGTGAACGAAAGGGACTGTTCGATGTGTACATAATGCTGCGCACATTGCTTTTAACGCTTCATGGACTAATGAATAGCGCTAAATACAAGAAGTAACAAACTGTTTACCCTCACAACACACAAAACAAGCCATAAACATGTACGACATCTTTTCTTTGTTCCTTTACTCAATTGACAATTATTTTGTTTATTTAATACTAAAGGTCTCTGCAGTTTAAAATACTTTAAAGAATTTTTATATATTATAAAACCAATAAATAGTAGGTATGTTAAACACATGTTTAAATATGGCATATTGAGCAATTATGTACAAAAAAATAAAAAAATAATAAAAAATATGAGGCTGAGTTTCTGGAGGGACTGTGAGGTTCTTAATCACCTTGGGCCAGCACAACTACACATCCTAGGACAATTTCCCCCTGTAAGGAAAACATGGATTTAGCCTGGCCCGACCGAAATGATTTCATATTTTAAAACTTTAAAATTCCCTCCAGAATCTCAGTTTCACATTCATTTTGTTTTTTTGGTGCACAATTGCTTAATATGCAATGTTTCCAGATTAAAATTGAAGTATCATATAAACAAACCAAATGTCGATTGAGTAAAGGAACAAAGAAAAGATGTCGTACATGTTTATGGCTTGTTTTGTGTGTTGTGAGGGTAAACAGTTTGTTACTTCTTGTATTTAGCGCTATTCATTAGTCCATGAAGCGTTAAAAGCAATGTGCGCAGCATTATGTACACATCGAACAGTCCCTTTCGTTCACCGCGGCTCTGCGAATCAGGAGCTAACTTCAGCGTCGTAGAAAACACATTGTTGTAGAACGTAATCCAATCGGCTAGTCTGAGCTTTGTTATCTTTGTTATGACCTTTATTTAGTATTTATAATCGCGGAGCTCTGTCACCGGGCCACTCGGTTTTATTTGGAATATGTCAAAAGTTTGCCCAAACTGAGGTTCATTAAAATCGCGCAGCACAATCAAAACAGGCTACTCGCTGAACAGCACTGAGCGGCAAATTTCTACCATGCAGCACAGAATCCAATATATATGCCCACAAACCGGTATAAACAAACCAATATATGCTCCCACAAACCGATATAAACAAATCTATATATATGCGCCCACAAACCGATATATGCCCAAAAACCGATATAAACAAACCAAAATACACGCCCACAAACCATTATACACGCCCACAAACCGATACATGCCCACAAACCGATATATGCCCACAAACCGATATACACAAACCAATATATATGCCCACAAACCGATATAAACAAACCAATATATGCGCCCACAAACCGATATATGCCCACAAACCGATATACACAAACCAATATATATGCCCACAAACCGATATAAACAAACCAATATATGCGCCCACAAACCGATATATGCCCACAAACCGATATAAACAAGCCAATATACGCCCCCACAAACCAATATACGCGCCCACAAACCGATATACACAAACCAATATATATGCCCACAAACCGATATAAACAAACCAATATATGCGCCCACAAACCGATATATGCCCACAAACCGATATACACAAACCAATATATATGCCCACAAACCGATATAAACAAACCAATATACGCGCCCACAAACCGATATATGCCCACAAACCGATATAAACAAACCAATATATGCGCCCACAAACCAATATATGCCCACAAACCGATATAAACAAGCCAACATACGCCCCCACAAACCAATATATGTGCCCACAAACCGATATAAACAAACCAATATATGCGCCCACAAACCAATATATGCCCACAAACCGATATAAACAAACCAATATATGCGCCCACAAACCGATATATGCCCACAAACCGATATAAACAAGCCAATATACGCGCCCACAAACCAATATATGCGCCCACAAACCGATATATGCCCACAAACCGATATAAACAAACCAATATATGCGCCCAGAAACCAATGTATATACCAACAAACCGATATACACAAACCAATATATACGCTGGAAAACCAATGTATGTACTGGTAATCCGATATATATACCCACAAACCAATATATATACCCACAAACCAATATACATGCCAAGAAACCAATGTATATGCTAATAAACCAATGTATGTACTGAGAGTCCAATATATATACCAACAAACCAATACATACAAACCAATATATATGCTAGGAAACCAATGTATAAACTGATAATCCAATATATACTCACAAACCGATATATACAAACCAACAGTTTAAAACCAATGTATGTGCCATTAAACCAAGTAGTTTCTCCATAAACCAATATATATGTACAAAGTACATTATAATTATTTCCTGAACGGCTTCCCATACTTGCTCCGGAAAACTCCCTCAAAACCCGAGACCACCGCTCCCTCATCAGCGCAGGCTCCAGGCTTCAGAACAACACCACTCTGCTCCGCACTCGTTTCTTTTTCTGTTTATTTTACACAACATAACAACACAGTAGATGTTGTTTCTTTTCTGTACATGGATTTTTTTTTTTTATTGTTTTTTTTTTCCCCGTGCCTTCAAATAAAGGCAATATCAACGTCAACGCAAAAGAAATACTTTGATTTGTTTTGTTGGTTTCTTTAAAAAATATCAATTTAATAAGAGGTCCCAGTTTAACTTTAGTGTTTCTTTTTTGAGTCATTTTCTTTTTCCCCCAAGTCTCTGGTAGTCGCAGTTTGGAGTGTCTCCATAGTAATGCAGGAAAATCCTTATTTCCCTCGGATTGAAAGGCTTTTTTGTGAAATATCTCCGTGCTTTCCCTCAGTCTCGCTCACATTCCCGATCGGCAGACGCTCGCTTCCTGGCGCGAGGATGTTGGAAAGGCACCGATGCGTTTCTCGCGCCAAAAACGAAGAAAGAAACTCTCCGAGAGTGTCGCTCGCTCTCTGTGCGGACGCTGATGCGGATGTGGATGCTGTTGCCATGGCCACGGAGGTGGTGGTGGTGTTGGTGGTGGTGGTGATGGAGGCAGAGAGCTGGAGGTAAAATCCCCTGGCGGAGAGCATCCTCCTCATCCACACGCTTTCAGAGAACTTTAATTAAACAAACACAAGTAAAAAAATACAACAGAAAGGAGGGTGTTGTGGACAGGAAGGAGGACGTGAAGCAACACACACACACACACACACACACAGTACTGATAATGTACACACATTACACAAGCAATCACACACACACACACACACACAAAACCTCATTCAAACACACATAAACAACTGTCAAAAGTTTGGGGACATTTCCATTCGTCTCACGTATGATTTATTATGAAGAATGTAAATAAAAACAAACAAATAATCTCTTTGTAAATTTGCCACAGCATTTGAGTAACCTCATTGTTTGTATACTCCTGCTCCACTGACACGGTGGTGATGTGTTGCACCGGAGTGTGCACATTCCAAAGTATGCAGAGCAACAGGAGGACTACAGTATTTACTTGTCGAACTGCAAAGTGCTCGTGTGTGGTCAGTGGAGCTGAGGGAACGGACCGTGTACAAACCAGGGGGTGGATTTATGGGTGTACACTCAATTAATATCCAGTATCATTCTTAGTGTTATGAGCTTGTGCCGGAGCATTATGACGCTGTGATAGTTACAGAGAAGATATTTCAGCTGCTGTTAATAATAAATCTGCGTTAGAACACAAACAACACTAGGTAAGATGTGGTATTTTTGCTCTTGGGCTCCCCCTATAGTCACAGAATGTAATTCCCCTTTACAGCACTGTCCTGAAATCAAAAAAAGGTGTGTGTGTGTGTGTGGGGGGGGGTGTCCTACCCTACTACTGAAGTTACAGAGTGTGGTGAGCGTGATTACAGCTCAGTGGAGCCTCACAGTATTCAATATAATAACCCTAGTCCATTTAAATCCTAATAAAATGAATACTTAAGCAATAATACGAGAGGGAGTGCCCCATGCCTGCCACCGCAGCACACTTCTCACTTAACAGCACCACCCTCAAGTGCACTATTGCGATTATAACACAGTTTCGTAGTCATTTGTTTATCAACCGTCACACGTTCCTTTCTGCTCTTTCCAACAAACTCTTTAACGGTGTTGGACCCGTCCAGGATTTCTGAACCTTGGTTCTCTCCAGATTTGTTGGAAACAAGGCTGTATTATTCAGAGCTGCTCTCTGTCTGCATCAGGACTGAAGCAGAGATAAACGCATCAAGTCAATAACATGTCATGGTTTAACCACAGTTTACAGCGGATTCAGATCAAAGTGATGTGTATCACACACTAAACGATGCTGTTTCTCTCTGTTTAAGTTAAACGCGAGTGTTTTGGAGTGTGTCTCCAGAGCTGGTGAAGGAGAGCAGCGGAGAAAAAAGACCCGTCCACAGACGTAGGAATTTACTTTTATTTATTTACGATTTCCTTTTGTTTACAGGAAAGCAGATAATGGTGCACCGCGCCATAACCCTTTACTCTGTTCAAAATAAGGTGCGTGAACGGAAAATGAATCGATTCCCCGTTCGATGAAAAAGCCCAGGCACAGCTCTGTCTTGTAAGTGCCGGCGCCGCTGCTAGGTTACATGTGTTTTGCGGAGTGATACCTAAAGAGTGCCATTATCGTGTAATATTGACGTTCCTGGAACGTCTCTTATCCAATCACATCGCAGGGTCGGTGCACACACTTTACTGTGGTGTAATTCCAGTTGTAGCTTATAAACCCGGTCACGTATTTATACCTGAATAACAGTTTTTCAGCAGTAAACCTGCTCATATTTTATTATTTGTATTATTTATGACAAAGTTTATGACCCGATATTCTGGACCTGTGTTCTCCCAGTGTCTGTGTGGGCTTCCTCCAGGGGTTCTGGTATCCTCCCACAGTACAAACACTTATATGTTGGTAGGTGGAGTGACTTTGAGAAACTGTGTGTTTGTGTGTGTGTAAGTGTGAGAGTATGTGTGCGAGTGTGTAAGTCAGTAGGTGAGTGTGTGTGTGTGTGTGTGTGTGTGAAATTGTGCACGGGTATGAGAGTATGTGTGTGAGTGTATGAAAGTGTACACAGGTATCTGTGTGTGTTTGTGTGTGTATGAAAGTGTACACATGTATGAGTGTGTGTGTGTGTGTTTGTGTGTGTATGAAAGTGTACACATGTATGAGTGTGTGTGTGTGTGCATGTGTGTGTGAATGTATGAAAGTGTACACAGGTATGAGTGTGTGTGTGTGCGTGTTTGTGTGTGTATGAAAGTGTACACAGGTATGAGTGTGTGTGTGTGTGCATGTGTGTGTGAGTGTATGAAAGTGTACACAGGTATGAGTGTTTGTGTGTGTGTGTGTGAGAGAGAGTGTATGAAAGTGTACACAGGTATGAGTGTGTGTGTGTGTGTGTGAGAGAGAGTGTATGAAAGTGTACACGGGTATGAGTATGAGTGTGTGTGTGTGTGTGTGTGTGAGAGTGTATGAAAGTGTACACAGGTATGACTGTGTGTGTGTGTGTGTGAGAGAGAGTGTATGAAAGTGTACACGGGTATGAGTATGAGTGTGTGTGTGTGTGTGTGTGTGTGTGTGTGTGAGTGTGAGAGTGTATGAAAGTGTACACAGGTATGACTGTGTGTGTGTGTGTGAGAGAGAGTGTATGAAAGTGTACACGGGTATGAGTACTCGTGTGTGTGTGTGTGTGTGTGTGTGAGTGTACACAGGTATGAGTGTGTGAGAAGCCCTGTTTTTGCTCTGACCCTGAAGATGAACAAATGATTTAACAAATGAAAGAAATGAATGAATGAATGAATGAACATAACTGCCTCTACACCGTACATCATTCTTATGGCAGCTCTTATCAAAGCCCTGAACAGCGTCCCCAAACTTTTAAACAGTGACTCTTGTACACATTCTCTCTCTCTCTCTCTCTCTCTCTCTCTCTCTCTCTCTCTCTCTCTCTCTCTCTCTCTCTCTCTCTCTCTCTTCTCTCTCTCTCTCTCTCGCCCCCTCTCTCTCTCGCTCTCTCGCCCCCTCTCTCTCTTTCTCTCTCTCTCTCTCTCTCTCTCTCTCTCTCTCTCTCTCTCTCTCTCTCTCTCTCCATTCACACTGTACTTTCTAGGATCCACTCTGAACTGGAACACATGGCTTTGCTACCGTCTAGATCCGCGTTTTCCATGTGGACAAGCATTCCGTTCATGGACAGGCTTCGCTTGGACCACATGGACATCCCGAGCTTGGGCGCTCCCATGATGCAGTGGTGTTTGGACAGGTCCTCGTTTAGGGAAAGCCTGCGTTTGGAGCGGATCCCCTCCGCCGGCAGTGTCATGTACTTGTTGCCGGAGGCTCTGGGGTGCGCCCTCCGGAGGATGGGAGTGTCTCTGAAGCGGGAGGGGAAGGGGAGAGTGGGGGCGGGGCTCTGCGGCTGCTGTAAGGCCGTGGAGTTGTTCCGGTTGGTGTTTTGCGTCTCGGGGTCGGCCAGAGCGTCTGTTTTGGCCTCGGCGGGCTTTGGCGCCGGCTTTCGTTTCGGTTTGAGCGAACCGGACGATCCTGGAGTCGTCCAGCTGGGGCTCAGCACGGACGTGGAGGTGGAGCAGTCCTGGATGGACGTCTCAGAGGAGTGGGTTAAAGAGTCTGTCGGGGGCGGCGGAACCTTCTGGACGCCCCCGTCTGACCCCAGAGCGCCCTCTTTGGACGCGGATGGGGTCACGCTACAGCCTTGCGATTGCGCGCCGTTGGTTTGCGAGTGCATGCTGCTGACGCCGGAGCCTTTGGCTCGATCTCCAATGTTACACACTTTGTAGCGGATCATCAGGATGATGATAAACACCAGAACGGACGCCACGATGATCCCGCCGATGATGATGATCATGGTCCCGCCCAGAAACTGAGACTGCATGAAGTGGCAGCGCAAGTATTCGGACTCGGTGGTGAACTGGATGCAGCCCACCACTCGCGTCGCCGTCAGGGAGGTGATGACGTCGTCGTAAATCGCCAGAACGCAGAGGTCATACTGAGTCCCTGCCGCCAGGTTGTTCACCAAGAAGTTTTTGCTCGTGGGAGGGATCATTCTGAGGAGAGAACGGAGAACAGAGTTAGAAATAGTTTACAGAGGTGTTCTCTGCAGAACAGTGGAACCATTTTAAAAGCCACTTGTTTTTTTTTTTGAGTACATAAACATGTTAATCTTAAAGATACCAAGCGTTTACCTCAGTATTACACTCAATATTTACTAATAAATTAAAGTGGACAGCCTTGGCCTGATGGTTATTGGACCGGGCTTGGTACCAGAAGGTTCGTTTCCCATGTACAATGATCATAGAGGGTCACTAATTCAACTAAACAGTGATTAAAATTTCCCAGATCCCCCTCTGCTGCTGCTCTGAGCTGAAAGGGTGGAGTATATCACAGAATGATGTGAGTGGTGTTGCCATGTCCTCTGCTAAAACCCCCAGAGTTTACCCTGGATTTGGACGCCCCTGCAGTGGCCAAGAGCTGAGAGATAGCTGTTGACCAAAATGTAGTCTATGGTCTGTAGAGAAAACACACACCAACACATATACACTCTGCGCCCCAGACTTGGCACCGTTTGTGGCTGAAAGATGTGGACAATGTTCCATTACAACTGTCCCCTTGAGATACTCCTCCATTCCCAGCAGGGATTTAGAGGCTGAATGCACTGAAATCAGGGACTCTATTTAGGAGAGGGATGTGATGGTGGTGGACTGTTACTACGTGTCCTGCTAGTACAAGTGGATCAGACACAGCAGTCACCCTTTCTCCTTGTTCCTCAGCGCTCAGGACCCCCACAGAGCAGGTGTGATGTGGTGGTGGATCATTCTCAGTGCTGCAGTGACACTGACGTGGTGGTGGTGTGTTAGTGTGTGTTGTGCTGGTGTAGAGTGGATCAGACACAGCAGTGCTGCTGGAGTTTTTAAACCCCTCAGTGTCTGGACCGAGAACAGTCCACCGACCAAAAACATCCAGCCGACAGCGCCCTGTGTCACTGATGAAGGACTAGAGGACGAGCGACACACACTGTGCAGCGACAGATGAGCTACTGTCTCTGACTCTACATCTACAAGGTGGACCAACGAGGGAGGAGTGTCTCACAGAGTGGACACAGGGTTTAAAAACTCCAGCAGCACTGCTGTGTCTGATCCACTCTACACCAGCACAACACACACTAACACACCACCACCACGTCAGTGTCACTGCAGCGCTGAGAATGATCCACCACCACATCACACCTGCTCTGTGGGGGTCCTGAGCGCTGAGGGGCAGGGTTAAAGAAGGATAACAAAGTATGCAGAGCAACAGAAGGACTACAGAGTGCTGAATGAGGAAACCGAGAGGTCAGTTTCTCTATGAAGGGCCCTGTTTCCACTCGAGCAGTTTCTCCAGCTCGACCTCGACAGAATTTACATAACGACCCACTCTATATGCATCACTAAGTAAATGAACTGGGAGACTGCGCTCAGAGGAGAAAGAACGATAGAAATAAATATAAATATCAGTTCATTCCCAGTACACATCAATAATCAGCCAAAGCCTACAGTGCTATCAGGAAGATCTCTTATCTGTGTGTGTGTGTGTGTGTGTGTGTGTGTCTTGCTGAAGGCCTGTTTAATCAGGTAATCTGCAGAGTGCACAAGTGGAACAGCAGTAAATCAGCTCAGACCTCGTATCTCCTCGCTGGGTCCACTATCACTCTTACAGAGCCTTTCCCTCCACACATGAACAATGCTGCTGCTTATCGAGCAGCCCCGCACACACACACACACACACACACACACTCTCTCTCTCCACCTGTCTGGCCTCCAGCCGAACAAACACTCGCCTCATTCACGGCCCTCAAAGCCTCGGCTGTGCTTCTCCCACCAAAGGCTCATCAGATTCTGAGCACGTCTTCACTCAGTGGAAAATGTTTCACGTGCTTCACAGAGGCCTTTCACACCAGCCCTGCGCTGCTGGAACAACTCTGTGAGGATTTGATTGAAGTCACACCAACATTGGAGAGGTTTGCTGATGCCGGATCAGGAATAACGGCGGACATATTGGATGGAGCTCCATCTCTCAAAAAATACAATAAATAAATAAACATTATTAGGGTGGGTTTATGCCGCTCTCGCTTCGGGTGAGGCTCATGTGCAGCTGCTCCAGACCAACTGTATTAGTCAGTGCTTTTGTGGCACCCGAACACCAAAACATGCAAATCCACTGAAGCCCAGCAGGTGTGGCTCAGTGTTGTAATGGGAAACCTCCTTGTCCTAGGAAATTTGGTGGTTGCTGGAGGTGTTGTTGGAGGAGCCAAAAGGGGGCGCTGTCCCTTTGGTCTGTGTGGATCCCAGTGGCTGGGGGCAGTGAGGGGACACTGCTAAATAAACAGCGTTGTCCTTCGGATGAGATGTAAAACCGAGGTCCTCTCTGAGGCCAGTGAAGACCCTGGTGCATCTTTTAGGGCTAAATCTGCCCCAGTGGTCACTCTCTCTGACCTCCTGACTGCCCCCAGCTTCACAAAACACCTCAGTCCATCCCTCCTGTCTCCTCTCGCCCTAATCGCCGGTGTGGGGTGAGGGGACTGGAGCGGATCGGCTGCTGGAGCATCGTCCCGGTTGAGGTCCAGATGCACCTCAGTGGAAATGGAGGAGACGCCCTAATGTTTCAACGAATGGAAAAAGTGTCTAGAAGTGGAGCTATCATTCATTCATTCATTCATTCATTCATTCAGTCAGTCATTAAATTTTGTCTGGAGCAGAAAGAAGACTGAATGACAGTCTGCTGGTACAGGTTTCTATAAATATTACAATGTCAATCAAATGAAACGTAAAGATACATTCCATTGTCTGTAACCCTTATCCAGTTCAGGGCGGTGGTGGGTCCAGAGCCTACCCAGAATCATTGGGCGCAAGGCAGGAACACACCCTTGAGGGGGCAACACACTCACATTCACACCTACGGACACTTTTGAGTCTCCATTCGACCTACCAACGTGTGTTTTTGGTGCGTGGGAGGAAACCAAAGCATCCATAGGAAACCCATGCAGACCCAGGGAGAACACACCATACTCCTCACAGACAGTCACCCGGAGGAAACCCACACAGACACAGAGAGAACACACCACACTCCTCACAGACAGTCACCCGGAGGAAACCCACGCAGACACAGGGAGAACACACCACACTCCTCACAGACAGTCACCCGGAGGAAACCCATGCAGACACAGAGAGAACACACCACACTCCTCACAGACAGTCACCCGGAGGAAACCCACACAGACACAGAGAGAACACACCACACTCCTCACAGACAGTCACCCGGAGGAAACCCACGCAGACACAGGGAGAACACACCACACTCCTCACAGACAGTCACCCGGAGGAAACCCATGCAGACACAGGGAGAACACACCACACTCCTCACAGACAGTCACCCGGAGGAAACCCACGCAGACACAGGGAGAACACACCACACTCCTCACAGACAGTCACCCGGAGGAAACCCACGCAGACACAGGGAGAACACACCACACTCCTCACAGACAGTCACCCGGAGCAGGACTCAAACCCACAACCCCCAGGTCCCTGGAGCTGTGACTTAAACACTACCTGCTGCGCCACCGTGCCGCCCCCTACGGATACAGGCCACAAGATGTTATTTCATGGCCACCATGTTGCAGCCTCAAACATCAGTCCTTCTTAATTCATGTTTAATCCTTTGCTGTAAAAAAAGGGTTCAACTGAAGCACATATTTACCTTTAACTTCTCTGACCCCCTCACTGCTCACCAGCAGCTCAGCTTTCAGAAAAACATTTTAAACCCTATTTTATTATCAGCTCCACTGACCATACACATACACACAGTATCCCATCTGTTGCTCTGCATAATTTGTTAGCACTTTCCTTCTGTTCGTCAGCACTCAGGACCCCCACAGAGCAGGTGTGATGTGGTGGTGGATCATTCTCAGCGCTGCAGTGACACTGACGTGGTGGTGGTGTGTTAAATTTATACTTCTGCGTTGACCTTAGCCGGACCCTACCCCATAGCCTGATGCACACCTCTCCAAAAATGTAGCTACACATTGCATCGATGCAGACTTCGACGACTGTGATTGGTCAGTAGTCGGATGGACATTGTTTATGTTGAACCAAAGAGGTACATGAGCTCCTCTCCTCCACACACAGACACGCAGACAGCAGCCCATTCACAGCCTGTAATTTCCTCAGACATGGTGTGGGCTTCAGGGATGAATAACAATTTTTAACAAAGAAATAATATGGAGGTCTCAGAGAAAAAAATAAATATATAACTCAACAAGGAGCGAGACCAAGCTAGAAAAATGTGCCGGTCTGTCCCAAACAACGACCTAGTCTCTAAACAGCGCACTTTAAAGATTTATAAAAGTAATTCTACTACAAATCAACAGTGTGTACTACACAGTGTAGAGGAAGATGTTTGCGATTCAGCCCCTAGTGGTGTGGCGGTGTAATTGCAGAGCGGCGCAGGCACCAACACCGAAGTGTAAACTATCACAACGGCGTAGGCTCTGCACGGACTCGACGCAGAAGTATAAATCGGCCTTTAGTGTGTGTTGGGCCCTGACTGCACTGGGAGAACATCAGTGGAGTTACGAATTGATTATGAACTCCACACATTACAGGAGAAGATCCACTACTGGGAAGATCTTTTACAACCTCTCTGAAATCAGAGACGTTTCGCGATTGTTGGGAGGAGCAAATCAGCCTCGAAACTGGGCGACTGTCCAGCAGTGTGGTCCGGGAGGAAGAACGTCTGGAGAAGAAGAAGAAACACCTTTATTGATCCCCTTAGGGAAATTGCTTCTCTACATTTGACCCATCCTTGGCAGTGAAACACACACTAGTGAGCAATTCCTTACACACTCTGGTGGCAGTGAACACACACACACAACCGAAGCAGGGGGCTGTGACCGCCTCGGTGCCCGGGGACTAGTTTGGGGGTTAGGTGAATGAATGTTTTCTTGCCGGTCGCAGGAATTGAACCAGAGACCCTCCGGCCTCACGCTCGCTTCTCTAACCTCAAGGCCACGGCTGCCCCCTCTGGAGGCTGTCTCTGGGCGTGTACTGTAACATATGAGCAATACGCTGCTGGACTGAGTGGACGTAATGGAGCTGGTGATGTCCAGAGGCTCTGTCTGGATTTCGCTGAAGCAGCAGCCCAGCTGTCCAAGTGCTTTCACCTCGGACTTCTCTAACACAGAGCTTACTGAAGACAGACAGCAGCTGCTGAGCTCATCAGGACCTACAGCACACGTCCCCTATAGCTCTCTCTCTCTCACACACACACAGACACAGACACACTGACACACACACACACACACACATACACCTACACACTCAAGTCATTGTTTCCCCTACAGGAACATCACATTTAAGTGACAGTTTGAGGAACAAATCCAATCTAAAATATTTACACAATATCATTCACACACTCACCCAGTCACTCTCTCTCACACACACACACACACACACAAACTCACATCTGTGGACAGAGTCACACACTCACTCAGTCTACCAACATGTGTGTGCTTGGACTGTGGGAGGAAAGCGGAGCACCTGGAGGAAACCCACACAGACACAGGGAGAACACACCACACTCCTCACAGACAGTCACCCGGAGGAAACCCACACAGACACAGGGAGAACACACCACACTCCTCACAGACAGTCACCCGGAGGAAACCCACGCAGACACAGGGAGAACACTCCTCACAGTGACCCGAGTTGAAGATCCTACCCAGGACCCTGAGAGTGTGGTAGTGTGGCAGTGGCACCATGACACCCTCATTATGTAACACCTAACCCACAGATTTAGGAAGCTTTATGAACAAAAGTCTCAGGAGATGTCAGTGTAAAAATATCTAAAATTAGTGAATATGCGGATCAAGGTTTTTTGTCCTGATTCCATACTTTTATTTTCCTAAATAACACTGTTACACAGTGCACACTTAAATTACAACGACTACAGTGGCCAGTAGAGTCAGATCACAGCAACATTTACAAAGCATGTTACATTTTAGAAACACCAGTGATGGAGGGAGTATTCACATCGGTCACAACCGGCTCGAGGAGGAGGACAAGGATGTTGAGGAAGGGGAGGGGGAGGAGGTGGATGTGGAGGAGGAGGAGGAGAAGGAGAAGGTGAGGGGAGGAAGAGGAGGTGGAGAAGGAAAAGGAAGGGGAAGAGGAGGAGAAGGAGGAGTTAGAGAAGGAGGTTGAGGTGGAGGAGGACGTGGCAGGAAGGGGGGGAAGAGGAGGAGGATGTTGAGGAGGGGGAAGAGGTGGAAGATGAAGAGGAGGAGGAGAAGGAGAAGGTGTGGGGAGGAAGAGGAGGAGGAGAAGGAAAATGAAGGGGAAGATGAGGAGAAGGAGGAGTTAGAGGAGGAGGTTGAGGTGGAGGAGGACGTGGCAGGAAGGGGGGGAAGAGGAGGAGGATGTTGAGGAGGGGGAAGAGGTGGAAGACGAAGAGGAGGAGGAGAAGGAGAAGGTGTGGGGAGGAAGAGGAGGAGGAGAAGGAGAAGGTGTGGGCAGGAAGAGCAGGAGGAGAAGGAAAAGGAAGGGGAAGATAAGGAGAAGGAGGAGTTAGAGGAGGAGGTGAAGGTGGAGGAGGACGTGTCAGGAAGGGGGAAGAGGAGGAGGAGGTTGAGGAGGGGGAAGAGGTGGAAGACGAAGAGGAGGTGGAGAAGGAAAAGGAAGGGAAGAGGAGGAGAAGGAGAAGGTAGAGGAGGAGGTGGAGGTGGAGGAGGACGTGGCAGGAAGGGGGGAGAAGAGGAGGAGGAGGTTGAGGAGGGGGAAGAGGTGGAAGACGAAGAGGAGGTGGAGAAGGAAAAGGAAGGGAAGAGGAGGAGAATGAGGGGGTAGAGGAGGAGGTGGAGAGGGAGGAAAAGGAGGAGGTGTAAGGGGAGGAAGAGGAGGAGGAGGAAATGTGAGTTTGCTGCTCAGAGGAAACAGAGGATCGGACTTAAAATGGAGATCAATAAAGCCGATACAGATCAGTAAAACAATGCTGAGATCGGCCTCGATAGCGATATCTGAAATGAGATCAGGACATCCCTCTGTAAAAGAGAAATGAAACCCATATTTTAAAGCATTTATACATCCATAATTCTGAATTACATAAAGAAATATATAACATTATTAATAAGAATGATTAATAACTTGATAAAACACCCTCTACTCTTCACGCCGCAGTCAGGAATGTGGAGCAGCATCACAGTGGTTTCTAAAGCACTGATGAAAACGACTCTGGGCTTTTCACATTCAGCTGGTTATTACTCTCCCATCCTCAGCTTTCACGACCGTAACCAGCAGCCGACGGCTCTTTAAGTCTCCGAACGATGTGCTTATGCTCCTTTTAC
Organism: Hoplias malabaricus; assembly: GCF_029633855.1. Classification (NCBI taxonomy): domain Eukaryota; kingdom Metazoa; phylum Chordata; class Actinopteri; order Characiformes; family Erythrinidae; genus Hoplias; species Hoplias malabaricus. The sequence continues at coordinate 88,585,916 of NC_089800.1, forward strand.
TACTGCTGTTTGTAATCAGAGGATGAAAATCCTCCCATTTCGTGCCTGCCATAAAACGCAGAAGGTGTTCTCTTTAAAAACGAATGGGATGTGGACTTTAAATTTAATGGTGGATTTCATATTACCTCCAGTTGCTTTAACAATGAGCTCAGATCAGAAATGACTATCATCCACGCAGAGTGGAGCAGGCATATCATTTCCAATACACTCCGCACGCCCTGATGGTTTCAGACACAGATGTGGAAAAGCATCCAATAGGATCCTCTGTGATGTCAACAGGCCCAATGCCTGGGCCACAAGTGTGGGCTACAGTTCTCTAAGGAGATGGAGTAGAGCTCAGCACTTGTGCAAGAACAAGGACATTAAACTGTGCTGAGATGGTTGTGTACTGAGGTTATTTTGAAATCACTACTAATGAGTCATTTAAACTACTTTTATTTCATCTTAAAGTTTACTGAGTATACGGGTCGTGTTTTATTTGCCGCTCTTCTAATTCATTAAAAACATCAAAAGTGTCATTAAATTATTATTAAAATATAACAAACTGAAAAGTCATTAATACAAATCAACCAACAGACAGTACCACGAATACGTTTGAATATGAATCTGAATAAAATCAAAGCTGTAGCACAACATTCGATATATAGCATTACAAACTGCTTGTGAATTAAGCGTACAAATATAAACTGCTATAGACGTGGTGATAATATATGAGCATTACACTCAGTATATATTGTGGGTCAGTGTAATTTAAATTATAATAATGATTTAGTACAAATTACTGGTTCCAAAATAACATGAGTGCATCAGCACAGATGAGTGGAGTTGTCCTACATCAGTCCCAAACACAGTAATGTTTGAAGCTGAATGACATAAAATTATCACAGCAATGTTGCTATGGGAAATACATCCCATTCATTCATTCATTCATTCATTATCTGTAACCGCTTATGCAATTCAGGGTTGCGGTGGGTCCAGAGCCTACCTGGAATCATTGGGCGCAAGGCGGGAATACACCCTGGAGGGGGCGCCAGTCCTTCACAGGGCAACACTTTTGAGTCGCCATTCCACCTACAAACGTGTGTTTTTTTAGGAAACCGGAGCACCCGGAGGAAACCCACGCAGACACAGAGAGAACACACCACACTCCTCACAGACAGTCACCCGGAGGAAACCCACGCAGACACAGAGAGAACACACCACACTCCTCACAGACAGTCACCCGGAGGAAACCCACGCAGACACAGGGAGAACACACCACACTCCTCACAGACAGTCACCCGGAGGAAACCCACGCAGACACAGGGAGAACACACCACACTCCTCACAGACAGTCACCCGGAGGAAACCCACGCAGACACAGGGAGAACACACCACACTCCTCACAGACAGTCACCCGGAGGAAACCCACGCAGACACAGGGAGAACACACCACACTCCTCACAGACAGTCACCCGGAGGAAACCCACGCAGACACAGAGAGAACACACCACACTCCTCACAGACAGTCACCCGGAGGAAACCCACGCAGACACAGGGAGAACACACCACACTCCTCACAGACAGTCACCCGGAGGAAACCCACGCAGACACAGGGAGAACACACCACACTCCTCACAGACAGTCACCCGGAGGAAACCCACGCAGACACAGAGAGAACACACCACACTCCTCACAGACAGTCACCCGAAGGAAACCCACGCAGACACAGAGAGAACACACCACACTCCTCACAGACAGTCACCCGGAGTGGGAATTGAACCCACAACTTCCAGGCCCCTGGAGCTGTGTGACTGCGACACCTACCTGCTGCGCAACCGTGCCGCCCACGAAATACATCCTAGAATATTCAAAATAAAGCAATCATTCAACCAGCTCAAAACAAAGACAATCAGGAAATAACCTAAAACCTGAACATATATCTCCACAGCGACACAAAGGGTGGAGATCTAATGGTTATTCTGAAACTAATGGTGCCATTGTGCCATGCCCCACCCCCAAACACACACACACACACCTTTCAGAAACTTTAAAGGTGGGAATAATTGCTGAGGAACACCTCCGAACTGGAGAGACATGGCAGCCTTGCCCTTAAGCGGGAGAATGCCTCGCACCATGCAGAACCCAAACATGAAACCCCAAGAGCCCACCATCAACTTGGCAGAGGTTGGATATGAAAACAGTTTGTATATTGGCGAGTGGATGGTTGGCTCAGCATCAAATATAGCCATCAGTTCTCTGTGATTGTGATCTGAAGAGGAGAGAGAGAGAGAGAGAGAGAGAGAGAGAGAGAGAAAGGGCAGCTGTGTCAGAGGGAATGGAAATCAATAGTATTTGGGAGCTGTGTGAAATGGCCGCTGCATCTGTCCCTGTGACTCCCACTCCATTATTACAGCTCTGTCTGAGTTTATATAAATCACTGACGACCATCCACCATCCGCCATTCGCGGTTGATTCATACACCACCTCTGTTGAGTCGAAGGACAAGACCTCCCTGTTCCTTCCCTCACCAAACGTTATCACATTTCAGAGACTGGGTCTGAGCAGTGGAATCCTCTCAACAACGGGTAGCACTTAGTGTCCTACTCCAAGCGTGTTGAGCACAAAACAGTTAATCAGTCTGAAAAGTGTGGCAAAGCCTCACATGTCTCAGAGGGTTGGATATGTGTTGGATTTCCTGTGCTAAATCGGCCGAAAACACACCAATAAATCAAATCCAATTGTAAATACTTAAGACAAATAAGTAGTGTTTATTTCCAAGCATTCCAAGCTCCTAAGATCTGTTTACCGTTTGAAGAGCTGTGGAGGAGACATCATATGGACATTGTTTTCAAATAAATCCTTTCAGTCGGTTATGTCACATTATTTAGCCCAGAAATAGATGTTGAAATTTGGGCTGAGATTCATCTGATTTGGTACAAATTTAGCCTAAGACTTGCGTTATTTTTTATTTTTTGGACCACATGCCACTTTCCAACCACATTGCGACATCTTTTTCTACCAAATCTAAGTTATATTTAGACTGTGGGCTTTTCATTGACTCTTTTATGGATGAGCTCTGTCTATAAAATACTCAAATCAGAATAAGAACGTGCTAATATTTATCCTCGCAGCTTGATGGCACTGTTAGCCCTCTTCCACCTAAAGTACTTGGGGTCTTAAACCAGTTCTGTTCAAGATTCTTACAAACGTAGTGCTTTCCATTTCTGATCGGAACCAAGGATACTTCATCATTGGGGGCGCTGTGGGGGCTGGGTTCCACTGTCACTGTGGCTGAATTCAGCACCAGAGCCATAACTAAATGGATAGAGTCAGGGCAGAATCATGGTTTATCCACTGGTTACAACAGGTTCTGAGATCTGATCCAATCTGCTGAAGAGCAGCCTCCAGGTGCACTGACAACAGCCCCAGAAAACAGAGCATTTTCCTGTCTTTATTTCCTTGTGATATTTGTTCAAATCAGAAATCAGACAATGTATCAGACAATGTTCCATGTTCCCATTTAAGAATGAAAACGTCCACAGACCTGTCTGGTTTTCTGGTCTTTTACCCAGAACGCCACAAAGGAAAATAAAACACTGTAAATGACCCGTCCAGATCCACTGCGCCATAACACTTTATTTGAGGCTCTAAGCTCTTTCTGGAGCTTCGTTATCTCGACTCGCCGACTGATGCCATCATGGTTCATACTGAAGATACTACTAACTTTTTGTTCTGGCCAGGAAACAAAAAGTACTGGTTCTGGAGCTTGTATATATTGGTGGAAACATGCCAAATGTTCCATGTTAAAGGAAAAGGGCTATGTTTGATTGGGGGAGGGCGGGGTCTAGCTAATGTGGGAACTAGCAATGACTCAAATACTAGTAGTAAATGTGGTTAAAAAGCCCATTAACTGTCAGCCACGAGTTCAGTCTCAGGAAACACCTCATATAATCTCACACAGAGCTTCAATAATAGATTTGAGAGTCACAGGGACAGATGCAGCCCACATTTTACACAGCTCCCAAAAGTCACTGATTTCCATTCTCTCTCGCTCGGCCTCGCACTTTCTCCACTCCTCAGATGAAGACCAGGGGCCTGATATCTGTATTTGGAGTTGAGCCGAGGACAGGGTCCTCTTTCTGCTCACATTCAGCTTCTGTCGCTGTTAATATCTGTCAGAATCTCTGCTACTGCAGTGGGCCGGAGTATGTGTCTAAATATATTGAGGTTTTTGAGCTCGGACAAACTCCGGGGCCGAATGGCTCCATTAGCTTAAGCTTCTCCAGCAGGTCACTGTTCGGAGAATGCTGCCAGTGTCTGTATCAGTCACTCTAGTGCCACATCCTGAAAGTTTCACTACTGCTCTTGTCCTCCTCCTCATTTCCTACAGCTCCTCTCCTGTCCCGGAAGGTTGCAGAAGAATCCAGGACAGGAAACGAAGAATATCACACTACTAAAACTCCTGCAGCCTGTCAAAAAATATTTTCTTTAAACCACACCCCTGAAACTCCTAAAGACAATTACAAGCCTCTCTTTTTTAAACACACCCCTAACAGGACTGCAGCCAATCAAAACCCTCTCATAAAGGAAAGCTCCAATCACAGCACTCTGAAAACACACCCCTCACACTCCTGTGGCCAATCACAAAACTCTGAAAACATGCCCCTCGCACTACTGTAGCCAATCACAGCACTCTGAAAACACACCCCTCACACTCCTGTAGCCAATCACAGCACTCTGAAAACACACCCCTCACACTCTCGTGTGCCAATCACAGAACTCTGAAAACACACCCCTCACACTCTCGTGTGCCAATCACAGAACTCTGAAAACACACCCCTCACACTCCTGTAGCCAATCACAGCACTCTGAAAACACACCCCTCACACTCCTGTAGCCAATCACAGCACTCTGAAAACACACCCCTCACACTCCTGTAGCCAATCACAGCACTCTGAAAACACACCCCTCACACTCTCGTGTGCCAATCACAGAACTCTGAAAACACACCCCTCACACTCTCGTGTGCCAATCACAGAACTCTGAAAACACACCCCTCACACTCCTGTAGCCAATCACAGCACTCTGAAAACACACCCCTCACACTCTCGTGTGCCAATCACAGAACTCTGAAAACACACCCTCACACTCCTGTAGCCAATCACAGAACTCTAAAACACGCCCTCCCCACACACTCCAGCAGCCAATCACAGAACTCTGAAAACACACCCTCACACTCCTGTAGCCAATCACAGCACTCTGAAAACACACCCCTCACACACCTGTAGCCAATCACAGCACTCTGAAAACACACCCCTCACACTCCTGTAGCCAATCACAGCACTCTGAAAACACACCCCTCACACTCCTGTAGCCAATCACAGCACTCTGAAAACACACCCCTCACACTCTCGTGTGCCAATCACAGAACTCTGAAAACACACCCCTCACACTCTCGTGTGCCAATCACAGAACTCTGAAAACACACCCCTCACACTCCTGTAGCCAATCACAGCACTCTGAAAACACACCCCTCACACTCTCGTGTGCCAATCACAGAACTCTGAAAACACACCCTCACACTCCTGTAGCCAATCACAGAACTCTAAAACACGCCCTCCCCACACACTCCAGCAGCCAATCACAGAACTCTGAAAACACACCCTCACACTCCTGTAGCCAATCACAGCACTCTGAAAACACACCCCTCACACACCTGTAGCCAATCACAGCACTCTGAAAACACACCCCTCACACTCTCGTGTGCCAATCACAGAACTCTGAAAACACACCCCTCACACTCCTGTAGCCAATCACAGAACTCTGAAGACACACCCTCACACTCCTGTAGCCAATCACAGCACTCTGAAAACACACCCCTCACACTCCTGTAGCCAATCACAGCACTCTAAAAAACATGCCCCTTGCACTCCTGTAGCCAATCACAGAACTCTGAAAACACACCCCTCACACTCCTGCAGCCAATCACAGCACTCTAAAAACACGCCCTCCCCACACACTCCAGCAGCCAATCTCAGAACTCTGAAAACACACCCTCACACTCCTGTAGCCAATCACAGCACTCTGAAAACACACCCCTCACACTCCTGTAGCCAATCACAGCACTCTAAAAAACATGCCCCTCACACCTCTGCAGCCAATCACAGCACTCTAAAAACACGCCCTCCCAACACACTCCAGCAGCCAATCACAGAACTCTGAAAACACACCCTCACACCCCTGTAGCCAATCACAGAACTATGAAAACACACCCTCACATCCCTGTAGCCAATCACAGCACTCTGAAAACACACCCTCACACTCCTGTAGCCAATCACAGCACTCTGAAAACACACCCTCACACTCCTGTAGCCAATCTCAGAACTCTGAAAACACACCCTCACACTCCTGTAGCCAATCTCAGAACTCTGAAAACACACCCTCACACCCCTGTAGCCAATCACAGCACTCTGAAAACACACCCCTCACACTCCAGCAGCCAATCACAGCACTCTAAAAACATGCCCTCCCCACACACTCCAGCAGCCAATCACAGAACTCTGAAAACACACCCCTCACACTTCTGCAGCCAATCACAGAACTCTAAAAAACATGCCCCTTGCACTCCTGCAGCCAATCACAGCACTCTAAAAACACGCCCTCCCCACACTCCAGCAGCCAATCACAGAACTCTGAAAACACACCCTCACACCCCTGTAGCCAATCACAGAACTCTGAAAACACACCCCTCACACTTCTGCAGCCAATCACAGAACTCTAAAAAACATGCCCCTTGCACTCCTGCAGCCAATCACAGCACTCTAAAAACACGCCCTCCCCACACTCCAGCAGCCAATCACAGAACTCTGAAAACACACCCTTACACTCCTGTAGCCAATCACAGAACTCTGAAAACACACCCTCACACTCCTGTAGCCAATCTCAGAACTCTGAAAACACACCCTCACACTCCTGTAGCCAATCACAGCACTCTGAAAACACACCCCTCACACTCCTGTAGCCAATCACAGCACTCTAAAAAACATGCCCCTCACACCTCTGCAGCCAATCACAGCACTCTAAAAACACGCCCTCCCCACACACTCCAGCAGCAAATCACAGAACTCTGAAAACACACCCTCACACCCCTGTAGCCAATCACAGAACTCTGAAAACACACCCTCACACCCCTGTAGCCAATCACAGAACTCTGAAAACACACCCTCACACTCCTGTAGCCAATCTCAGAACTCTGAAAACACACCATCACACCCCTGTAGCCAATCACAGCACTCTGAAAACACACCCCTCACACTCCTGTAGCCAATCACAGCACTATAAAAAACATGCCCTCCCCACACACTCCAGCAGCCAATCACAGAACTCTGAAAACACACCCCTCACACTTCTGCAGCCAATCACAGAACTCTAAAAAACATGCCCCTTGCACTCCTGCAGCCAATCACAGCACTCTAAAAACACGCCCTCCCCACACTCCAGCAGTCAATCACAGAACTCTGAAAACACACCCTTACACTCCTGTAGCCAATCACAGAACTCTGAAAACACACCCCTCACACTCATGTAGCCAATCACAGCACTCTGAAAACACACCCCTCACACTCCTGTAGCCAATCACAGCACTCTGAAAACACACCCCTCACACTCCTGTAGCCAATCACAGAACTCCGAAAACACACCCCTCACACTCCTGTAGCCAATCACAGCAATCTGAAAACACACCCCTCACACTCCTGTAGCCAATCACAGAACTCTGAAAACACACCCCTCACACTCCTGTGGCCAATCACAGAACTCTGAAAACACACCCCTCACACTCCTGCATCCAAATGCAACATTCTGAAAAATGCACCTAATAATCCTAACACAGGGATCTTCTGAAGATATGACACTCTCCACCACCCACCTCCACTAATGTGCAAAGCCCACCTCTGGAAGTTACGCAGTGCAGTTTCTGCAGTGCTGAGCCCAGAGTAGCAATGACAGAGCCACTGCTCCCCCTTTTACAGCTCACTGGAACATCACAATGATTTTTAAGCTTTTATTTTAAGGTGATAATGCTACCTGCTGTTTTTTTTGATCCACACAGAGCCCTGTTTCTATCAGGTCTGTTGAGTGGTTCTCTAATGACACCAACAATTATCTGGACAAATGCCAGTGTGTTAGCATTCACTCGCGAAAAAGTCAACATATAAATGAATAATTAAGAGCCACTACACTTTAGGTTTGACGAGGTTGAGCTCCGATGCCCATTTCATGCACAGATAATCTCTCGGGTCACTGAAGTTAAAGAGACACACGCTTGAAATCCACCACAGAAACTCATTGTACATTCAAGCTAATTCCACTCCAATTAGCCCTAAATTGTTTGCAGATGGAAATGAGCCACACTCGTTAAGCTAATTGTCCTTATTGGCTTTTCCTCTTAGTGAAGGTTGGGGTTTGCCACTGCAGAGGGAGGTGTTCTGCTTATTGCAAACACACACAAAAGCAAACCAAGGAGTGATGTCACCCACCAACCAAGTTGTTTATGGTTTAGTTTAACAAAAAAGCAGAAAACATTTATTTAAATCTCTTTATTTAAATGTTAAATATCTAATCTATTTGTAGTTAATTTTCCACTAGCTTTGATGCTCTCTGGCCATGAAACCCTCACATCCTCGCATCATATATTCATTCATATACTGTAAGCATTCTGACCAGGGTAATAAGGCACAAGGCAAGAACAGTCCATCACTGAGCATCACACACATACATCTCTGGACATTTTCACACACCCACCACGTCACTCACACACACCTCTGGACAGTTTCATACCCCCAGGAGTTGTGCGGCAGTGACCACCATGCTGCCCAGAGTAAGGTTGTAATAGTAAATCTAAAGTCTAAATTTGAGTATTGCTTGGATTGTGAGTAGAAAAAGGAAACAACGTCTAAGACTGAACTTAGAAGGACAAACTAAAAGCTAGTCTCTGGGGAAGAATGACAGCTGCAATAGAACCAAAGATTAGACTGAGTATGTTTAAATATGTTTAAATGCATTTTAATGCTTTACATATATCCATCCATCCATTCATTATTTGTAACCATTATCCAGGGTCACAGTGTGTCCAGCGCCTACCTGGAATCATTGGGCGCAAGGCGGGAACACACCCTGGAGGGGGCGCCAGTCCTTCACAGGGCAACACACACACTCACACACATTCACTCATACTTACGGACACTTTTGAGTCGCCAATCCACCTACTAACATGTGTTTTTGGACTGTGGGAGGAAACCGGAGCACCCGGAGGAAACCCACGCAGACACAGGGAGAACACACCACACTCCTCACAGATAGTCACCCGGAGGAAACCCATGCAGACACAGGGAGAACACACCACACTCCTCACAGACAGTCACCCGGAGGAAACCCACGCAGACACAGAGAGAACACACCACACTCCTCACAGACAGTCACCCGGAGGAAACCCACGCAGACACAGAGAGAACACACCACACTCGTCACAGACAGTCACCCGGAGGAAACCCACGCAGACACAGGGAGAACACAACACACTCCTCACAGACAGTCACCCGGAGGAAACCCACGCAGACACAGAGAGAACACACCACACTCCTCACAGACAGTCACCCAGAGGAAACCCACGCAGACACAGGGAGAACACACCAACTCCTCACAGACAGTCACCCGGAGTGGGAATCGAACCCACAACCTCCAGGTCCCTGGAGCTGTGTGACACTACCTGCTGCACCACCATGCCGCCTGCTTTAAATATAAATAATTTTTATAATAATTTTTTCCCACACTTTACTAAAATTATTATTATTGTGTAGTATTAAAAATGTAAAGTTTCATTATATATACAAATCCATCACAGTCTTCTGCAGCACTCATAACGAATGCAGCGCCCAATAAACTCTTCACTCGCAGTTTTCACACTGCTTCATTATTCATTTTTTTTTTTCATTGTTGAATAAAATGAGAAATGTCATTTTTAATACAACATTTACCATAAAATGACAAAAGAGCGGGAGAATGTTTGACCACTGAATTACAATATGTTACACAAAAAAGGCTTTAAAACATTTTTACACCTAATATAAATATATTTAGAGTACATACTTCAGCTGAGGCCTTTGTGTAACTTTCTCTTGACTAACAAAGATCATTTAAGTTGGGAATGAATTCATTCAACAACCTTAGCTTACCTGTAAACTAGAGAGTCATCATAAGTGCCGTTGTACTGGATCTGAAACATGCGGATCCCAGGAATATTCCTCTGGAAGTTGAACTTGATGAGCGCGGTTGAAGAAGTAGCCTCGGCTATGACCACCCGCTTGTCCGAGTTAGTTTTGGAGTCTGCCGTGTGATTACTCCCATTTGCTCCTGCTCTGGTGGAGGTGGATATATCGGAGGAACCTGGGTCTGGCTCCTGGATGTTGTTGGTGCTGTTGCTGATGTGAGGAAGCTTGATGATCACTAGGTCCACGGTTTGATGGGCTTCTCCAGCCGGGTTGGAGGAGATGCAAGTGAAAGATCCTGAATCTTTCACCGTGCTGATCAGTATGTCCAACGTCCCGTTGTTGTAGACCACGGTTCGTGAAGAATTTGAGACTAGTTTCCCTTCCGGGGATATCCAGTGAATTGCAGGTTCGGGATCTCCCCTTGCTTTGCATCTCAGTGCCACCCTCTGACCCTCGAGGACCCTCATCTCGTGAGAGTACCTAGTGATCAGTGGTGGCTCACAGAGGAACTCTTCCTCTGAAATGGACCAGAAATATCGTCCAGAGAGATGGGGCGGAGTCGCGCAAGTCTCCAAGTCATCCTCTCGACTCAAGCGTCGGAGCCAGAGAAGCTCGCAGTTACAGTGCAAGGGGTTTCCTCCGAAACTCAAAGCGAAAGAAGAAGGGTTTAGCACTCCTGAGGTCGCTAGAACCTGGGCTCGTTGGAAAAGAGGGTCTGGGGGAAGCTTCTGGAGCTTGTTGGAGGTTACATCTAGTCGGTTGAGCTTCTGCAAGAGGGAGAAAGTGCCTTCGGGAATGTACTCGATCATGTTGTGATCCAAGCTGAGGGTGTGTAAGCTGGTCATCTTCTGGATGGCCTCCCAGGGAATGGTTTCAAGGTTGTTGTAGGAAAGATCAAGCTCTTCCAGGGCCAGAAGGTCATTGAAGGCTCCCAGGTGGATGAGTGTAAGCTGGTTGTTGTTGAGGATAAGGTGATGAAGCTTGGACATGCCACTGAAGGTGTCGTTCCCTATCCGAGTGAGTCGGTTGTGGTTGAGGTGCAGGGCTCGAAGGTTCTCCAGGTCGGAGAATGCATACGGCGTGATGTAGCTTATTGTGTTCCGTGACAAAGTGAGGTCCACCAGCCTGGTCATGTTGGCAAAGTCTTTCCGTTTGACACTGGTGACAAAGTTGTCGGCGAGCCGCAGCTCCACCGTGTGCCGGTCGATGTTGGGCGGGACAAACAGGAGCCCTTTTTTTGCACAGAGCGTCGCAAGATTCGGCGAAAGAATTTGACAGACGCAGCGCTTGGGACAGATCTGGGCCTTCACTGCCATTCCAATAACCAACAGGCAGACGAGCAATTTTTCCATTGTAGATCAGGTTCAGACACCTGCAAAACAAAGAGCGAGGGGAGTCATTAACCACGGGGCATCTCGTCAACAACATCAGACAACACTTTATCATGTCACAGCTTAATTGCAATGAAAATTAAACCTGCAGAGTAGCATCCATACCCAAAATACTCCTGAAACAGTGAGGAGACCTGCATGACTAACCACCATCATTACATCCTTGAAGAGACCTTTCATCAAAGCAGCTTGAGAGCAAATTGTATATATTAATTGTATGTCTTCTTTCCAGATTTCCAAACCTGCAGTTCAAAAAATGCGATTCAAAAGACCTGGTGTTGCATCAAATAACCAGCACTTGCTTTATTTTATGAGAGAGCGGTGGAAACCTGGCTCTACACTGGCTTCAGACTCACAAGTGTATTGGGTGGGCATTGAATATGACAGACTCAGAACAGAAACTACCATCTCTGCATTCAGGGAGAAATGTCTTAATACTTTAACTTGTTAACAAACAGCACATATTCACCAAGATTTCACTGAGGTGCTGAGCATGTATCAATTACTGAGGCTGAAATATAGCAAGTACAGGAGTATAAATACGTATGCAGAAATTTGAAGTAACAGCAGATGCGCAAATCCTTGTAGATCATCACCTCGTCCAGATTTTTATGAAGCACTTCATTAATTTGGAGCTCAATTGCACTGAAAATTAAATCCAATTAATTGCAAAAAAGCTTAGTCTGTTGGAAGAAAATATGTATTCACCATGAATTCATTCTGCTTTTCTTTTCTTTTATACAGTTTTTAAACAGTTATACATACAGAGAAAGTAGAACTCATGACAGCTGTGCAAGGCCTAGCAGATCATTAAAACTGCCCCAAATTTGAGAGATAGGAAAATAATTCTCAAAAAAGCTCAACTGTTGATTCAGATCAGAAAAAACCCCAAAAAGAAACACTTTCCAGTGAGCGCAAAGATGTTTAAAAACTTTGGACAACTTTGGGTATGACCATTCCCAGCAAACAATGTTTGTAGGACCATCAGTGATAGCAACATGCTGGAGCTATAGCAGAAAACCTACTAAGGTCCACAAGTGGTTTGACCATGACTGGCAGTTTGATCATCCCCTCACTGAATTTGAGCCCCGCCCAGACAATGCGTTACCTCTCTAGTAACACTCTAACAGACTTTAGGTTTGTGGGGTTACTTCTGGCTTTTAGTCTCGATATTAACCAATGTTTGGGTGAAATGTTTCCCAGCTGCAGGGTTACTGTGTGGTTTACCCAGCGTTGGGTTGGTCACTGTAGTTCCTGCTCTTTACCTCACAGTTCAACCTTCCTCCTGTGTTAGCTTTCTGTTACCATCTCTTATGTTAATTGGTTGGTTTTGACCCGTGTCTTAAATCAGCCATAAGACCCCCCTAAAAATAATTAATTATCAACCAGTTTGTGTCTTAACTTGTTGACCTTGTTATTCTTCCTTATCCATGAAAAAAATTGGTTTTAATTGTTCGTTGTTGCAGACTGTAAACTGGAGATGTACACTCTACAAAACTCTAAACTGACTGGGCCTTACATGTCTGGACATGTCTGTCGTTCCTTGTTTTGTGAAACAGACAAAGATATAGATAGAAGCCCCTAACTGAAGCTCGAGTGGTTGTAGGAGGAGCCAGCTGTAGGCTGTATAGTTGTATAGTGGTGTATAGTGTGTTTATGAGACCAGATTTGGTATATATATATATATATATATATATATATATATATATATATTTTTTTTTTTTTTTTCTAAATAGAAATCCCTGAAAAAATCTAAAAGTCTTGATGCAATGAACAAATTTATGGAGTACTTTGCATTTAAAACCTAAAACAGGTCGGTCAAAACCCTAACAGCTATTGTACAGATTTAAGGTGAATGTTTCTAATTCACTGTGATAAATGAAGGTTTACTGAAATATGCTCTTTTAAAAATAGAAATTTTGTGTTTATATTGGTGTTGTACCTCACCAAACACAGTGCTAACAATTGTTTAGCTTTGCTAACTAGCTCACTATAAACTAAAGTTATATCTGTAATATTTAGGGTGAGTTTCAGGAAGTGAAAACAACTTTAAGCTAAAAATAGATATATCTGCTATTTTTTTATTAAATTAAAACCCTTTGTCTGACTGTGTTTCTGAAGGTTTAGCCATTAGCCAATGACTGTATTCCACAGAGAGAAGCAATATAGCTAGTGTCTTTATCTTACGCAAAATCAAGCTAGAAGTCGTATTGCGCCCGTGGTTACTGATAACTGAAAGGTAAACTATGGTTGTAATTTAAAATACTCATGAAAACCTACTAAGGTCCACAAGTGGATCTTAGTCAGCTGCCTGTAGACCAGCAGTCCACCATCCGTGACTAGAAGACTGACTAGAAGACTGACTGGAAGAATGAGTAGCCAGCAAATCAGCAGTCTGCCACTGAACTGATCTTGGGCCGTTAATTAAACAGGTCAGTAAACCTATAGTATGCCGCTCTAGTGCCTATGAGCTACAGCGGGCCACTGCAGGAAGCTGCCAGTGGATGAGTATTTATCCCTCCCGTGCACCAACATCAGGCCAGTAGCGTTTTGTTATTGGGGTTAGACGTATGAACATAGTCCAGAGTTTTAACGGTGTCTTGTTGTGGGCTAAATTAAGTCCGGCGAGGCTGTCACAATAACAAATGTCCCTGGATGTCTCTGGACTGTCCGTGTTCACTGGGTTCATTATGTTGGAGCTTAAACGCATTGAAAATTAAAGATGTGCTTAAAAATAGACTGGAAACAGCAGATGAAGCAGCCAGTCATTACATTCCAGGAGCTTGGCTTTTTGGCTAGTTAGCAGGCATAATGCATTTCATATTCACTGTGAAATCAGTGAGGCCTGTGCTTTCTCTGATTTATAGATTTTGAAAGCTATAAATCTGGAGTACAGAGAATGAGAATAAAAATGCAAAGGAAATAGGAATTGCAGCTGCACAAGACCTGCAGAGACGCACTTTCTCATTGATATGAACAAGCAAGAAGAGTCTGAGCTTAATTGCATTGAAAATGAAAGCTGAGGAATCGCATCTGTGCTCAGAAATAGACCTGAAACAGAGAGGCAGCCACTTGACTACACTCCAGCACTGTTTCAGTAGCTTAGCTTGTTAGCTTGTTAGCAAACATTATGTATTCACCATGACTTCACAGAGGCTCTTGACTTATTTAATTTATAGTCTTTGAAAGCTACAGCATCTGGCTCTCTCTCTCTCTCTCTCTCTCTCTCTCTCTCTCTCTCTCTCTCTCTCTCTCACACACTCACACACACAGTCTCCATTTCCCTCACTGGCTCACTCAGCATGACTCATGTTATTCTCTCTGAGCTGGGGTCTCTCTCTCTCTCTCTCTCTCTCTCTCTCTCTCTCTCTCTCTCTGCAGTGAGAAGTTCGTGTGGGTGAAGGAGAGCTGTTTCGTAATGGCTGCACATGAAGGAGGACTCTTTCACACGAGGCTCTGACATGGTGGAAGATATGGGTATTAACTCAGTGTGTGTCGAGGCAAGGAAGGCCACTCTGCTCTGTGTCTCTTCAGCAGGGCTCTGAGTATCAGGGGGAGATGGCCACGATGTGCTCCTGAGAAAGCTCTATTTGAGATTTGGACATCTTTAAAGAGCATGTCCAAGCACGGTGCCTCAGCTGAGGCAAAACACACAGTATGCAGTGGGAGGTACAAGCGCTTTAAAGATGCACGGAGATGTTTACATGTGTCCAGATAGGAAACATATGGTGTGTATCGTCTCCAGATCAATTAGGAAGCTCTGGAGTAACTGCACATGGGGTAAGGAAACAAGGCTCATGGCCAAGTGGCGGTTGCTGTTGGGAAAAAAACCCACATATGTCAGTATTTTCTCATTTAAAACTTATGACCAGCCCACTCCAGGGTGTGTTTCCACCTTGGTTCCGGACCCACGGATCCACGGTTACAGACAGCACCTCTCGATTTCTGCATGAATATGCCACACCGACCAAGACTTGGCTGAGAGGCTTCTGATTGGCCTCCTCCTGATACATATCTCTCCACCTGATTGACCTGTAACCTATCAACAACATGACATTGTTGCCATAGCAACATATGCCTTACATATACTATAACAAGCCGACAGAATGATATCATCCAAACTGAACGTGCAAGACAACAGCCAAAGCTCCACCCTCCCGCTAGCTTCAGTGGAGCTGCTACTGCTCCTATCTCCCACGAGCCCCACAGCAGTGTTCTCCCCCTGTGTAAACAGGCCCTGTTCAGAACGCCCGCTTTCAGCACCTGTTCCTTTAAATGATAAATAGCCGCTCGCTGTTCACCCCGACCCCGAGCGCACAGCAGTGAGGAGCGAGGAGCAGAAGCTCTGGTTTTTAGCCGTTTTCACTCTGTTCTCTTTCTTCTCCGTTTTTACTCAGTGCTCTTATTTCTCTGCGCTCATTGTGTCTGTCTTTGTGCTCTCACATAAATGCAGGTTCTGAACGGCTCGTTTTATACCATGTTTTTTATACAAAGTATGCAGAGCAACATCTGAACTGCGGTCTGTAATGTAGAGCTACACAGTGCTCCTCTGGACAGTGAAGCAGAGAGAATGGTGTTGTGAGTGAGTGTTGAAACAAGGTGGTTTTAATGCTGTGGTGGATCTTATGAAGCAGAGAGTGTCTGGAAAATGTGCTTCACAAACACTGTGCTTCATAAGAAACTAAGAGCATTTTCCAGTCGCTTCTGCTCCTGTTTTTCTCAGAAGGCCGGACGGGTCACTCACAGTTTGTTATTGCAGTGGCCAGGGCATCGGGGCAGGGTCAACGTGTGCATACACTCGAGGAAATGTTTCCAGAAGCTTCAGTGTGAGGTTACGTGTGTGTGGGGGTGTGTGTGTGTGTGTGTGGGGGGGGGGGTGTTTAGAAGTTTACCACACACAGGAAGGTCATCACTGCGTGTGGTGGAGAGGACACAGAGCTCGTGTTCATTACCCCACTGTAATACTTCACCATCCATTAGCAGAGAGAGAGAGAGAGAGAGTGAGAGAGAGATCAAGAGAGTGAGTGTGTGAGAGAAAGTGATAGAGAGGAAAAGAGAGAGAGAGAGAGAGAGAGAGAGAGTGTGTATGAGAGAACGCACGAGAGAGAGAGAGAGAGCAAGAGAGTGAGTGTGTGAGAGAACACGCGAGAGAGAGCGATAGAGATAAACAGTAAGAGAGTGAGTGTATGAGAGAAAGCGAGTGGAAGAGAGGAAGAGAGAGAGAGAGAGAGAGCAAAAGAGAGATAGAGAGCAAGAGAGAGTGAGAAATAAGTGTGTGTGAGTGAGAGAGAGAGAGAGAGAGAGAGAGAGAGAGCAAGAATGAGCGTGTGTAAGAGAAAGCAATAGAGAGAGAGAGAGAGAGCAATAGAGTGAGAGAGAGAGAGGGATGACAGGACATTATGACTGAAAGAGGGACTGTGATGGAGAAAGGACATGAGAAAGAAGAGACTGGGACAGACAGCAATAGCGAGAGAGAGAGAGAGAGAGAGAGAGAGAGAGAGAGAGCAATAGAGTGAGAGAGAGAGAGAGAGTATGCGAGTGTAAAAGTGTAATGGAGAGTGATTACAGTGCATATGTATGAGGGGGAGGTATGGGGCTGGGGCAGAGGGAGGGGTGATGTACATTATCTGTCTCATCTATGTGAGCGAATCTGATTCATTTTCCTCTCAGCACTTTACTGAGCGTTTACAAGGCTCCTGAGCAGAAACGCATTACGGTCCTCGTGTAGCTGCACGCCACAGCGCTGGTTTACACCCTGAGGCTGTGTTCCAGAGGCCCGTCACTTCAGATACAGGTCCAATCCCAGTCTCTCTGAGTCCTGTCCCAGACCTCAGACCCGGCACGCCACAGAAACACACTCAGCACTTTTTGTTCAGGCTACAAACAAACACAAACACATTTCAACTCTTGTCTCTAGGCTCACGTGTTCGTTATATGTATTTATACCTCCAGAAATCAGTGTCCTCCATTAAACAAAGGACTTTGGGAATATAGCACCATAAGTATGAAGACCCCTGGGAATATACAGGTTTAGGGTTCAACACATAACATGAACATAGGGCCTTGGAAAATATAGAGCCCTGGAAACATATGGCCTTAGGAATCTAGGGCCTTGGAAACATAGTGCACGGGAAAAACTGGGCCCTACGAACATACCACCCTGGGAACACAGGGCACTGGGAACATAGGAGACTTGTAACATACTTTCATAGTGTATAGAAGCCTGGGGACATAAGGTCTTATGGGTACAGGTTTCTTGGGACAGAGGACACTGGAAATATGGGGTCCTGGGGTCATAGGGCACTGAGAAGAGTAGACTGGAAAAACAGGGCACTAGTAACATGTGGCCTTAGGAACATAGGCCCCTGGGAAAATAGCAACATTAGTACATATACCCCTGGCAAGATATGGCTGGGAACATAAGCCCCTAAAAACACAGGACCCTGGGAACACAATACACTAAGTTTATGGAACCCCAGGAATATAAGGATTTAGAAATTTAGGGGTTGTGAGGATACAGGGAACTGGATACATATGACCCTGGGGCCACAAGTCTCTATAAATATAGTATCCAAGAAAGACGGAGCACTGGAAACATAAAACCCTTAATTAGGGCCTTGGGCACAGAACGCCTTTGGAAAATAGGCAAGGCAAGTTTATTTATGTAGCACCTTTCGAGCACAGTGGCAATTCAGAGTTTTACAAAACATTACAGGGACATTACAGCAGTAAACACCAATAAGAAGAAGAATTTCAATTTGAAAAGATAATTTAAACTATTACAAATAAATCATTATAGGACCCTGTGAACATTTGGAAATTATAAAATTGAACCCTGGGAACAGGAATATATTTCACTGGCAAAATAGAACATACTACGCTGGGAGCATAGGACCCTGGGCCTTAGGACTAGACTGGTAGAATAAAATGAGTATAGGAGGAATAAGGCTCTAGAAAACAAAGGACACTGTGAACCCTGAACTGCATCAAAGGGACACCAGGCTCCTGTGAGACACCAGGGGATCACAGAGCCCCAGAAACATACGATCCTAAGAAAATACAGTAGGACAGTGGGGATTAAGGGTGGAAATCACAGGAGATGGCTGTCAATAACGATGATATCACGTTATTGCAATTCTGAGAAACTCGATCATTTTCAAGACAATCCTCTGTGATACTCATGATATCTGTGCAAACGAAGAAGATCAAACACTGCCACTGTTTTATTCACTTTTTCCCTTTTTGTTCACCGCAGGTTAAACTCCATTCATTTGATTAGCGCCACCATGTGGAGTCCTGAAGCAGTGAATCCGGTAAATCAATCTAAAGGGCGGAGTCTGTTTAGAGCGCCTCAATATTTCAATAAAAACACTAGTAATTGTCACGAGAGTGTGTCAATAATATATTGCAAACCAAACTGATACAGTGGGTTTCAAAAAGAAAAAAAACATATAACATATGACACTGTAATTCATTCATTCATTCATTATCTGTAACCCTTATCCAGTTCAGGGTCGCGGTGGGTCCAGAGCCTACCTGGAATCATTGGGCGCAAGGCGGGAACACACCCTGGAGGGGGCGCCAGTCCTTCACAGGGCAACACAGACACACACATTCACTCACACCTACAGACACTTTTGAGTCACCAATCCACCTACCAACATGTGTTTTTGGGCTGTGGGAGGAAACCGGAGTACCCTGAGGAAACCCACGCAGACACAGGGAGAACACACCACACTCCTCACAGACAGTCACCTGGAGGAAACCCACGCAGACACAGGGAGAACACACCACACTCCTCACAGACAGTCACCCTGAGGAAACCCACGCAGACACAGGGAGAACACATCACACTCCTCACAGACAGTCACCTGGAGGAAACCCACGCAGACACAGAGAGAACACACCACACTCCTCACAGACAGTCACCCGGAGCGGGAATCGAACCCACAACCTCCAGGTCCCTGGAGCTGTGTGACTGCGACACTACCTGCTGTGCCATCGTGCCGTAGGGATTTAGTACAAATTAGTGCTTCAAAATAGCATAACTTCAGGTAACATTCTTTTGAAAAGGGTTTACAGCTTATATGAGATGTCCTCAGAGAGGTTAGATGGAAAATAATAATAAAAAAATTGAAATTCTCAGCATTTTTACCCAATCCGTGCAGTGAAACACACTAGTGAACCCTCACTAGTGAACACTAGGGGGCAGTGAGCACCCATGCCCAGAGCGAAGGGCAGCTCTAGCCAGTTGGGGGTTAGGTGCTTTGCTCAAGGGCACTTCAGTCATGACCTGCCATCTCTGGGTGTCAAACCGGCAACCTACCGGTTACACGCTCGGTTCCTTTACCACCAGGACACAGCTGCCCCATCGCTTCAGCCTCAATTTGAAAACAAAGGCCGTGCTCTAGTCTTTTCTTTAGTAGCTCAAGTGTATCTGCAGAGACCGATAGAGTAATGGCACGCTCTCAGCATGCTCCCCTCAGAACGGTTCTGAAAGCACATATTGGGTTCTGTTTATCTGATTTAGCTTCCAGCAAACCCAATCTTCACTGCTGCGATATTAGCACATTCCAGCCATCCACAGGAAATCCATACATACACACACACACACACACACTTAGCGAGGGGCACGCACACTCTGAAATAAAACAGAGTATTGCTCTTTCTAATGAAGTTGTAAAGTTTGGCGAACACCTCAATTGCACACATCGATCGTAGCATGTTCTCAGATCCCTCACATGCTTCAAACGCTAACAGCCGACCGGGGAGTCGTTCCCCTCTCAGAGCAAAGAGAATGGAGCCTGCAGAATAATCCCCAACACTTTTAGTGACTAAACGTCTTTACTAGTGCTCTGCACGTCCAGAGATCTTGATTTAGCTCTAATAATAATCAGCTTTATTTATAGAGCCTCGCTCAGAGCCAAGGGCGCACCGCACACGAGGCACAGCAGCTGAAATAGCCATCGTACGTTATACAAACAAAGAACGAGCAGGCGTTTGGTGCAGGAACAGACTCTTATAGGAAGAGGTTGGAACACTGCTGTGAGGAGGATTTGATGGCATACAGCCACATCAACAGTACATTAAGGTCGTGTACTGGTGTTGGCGGTTAGTTCTGGAGCACAAACACTCAAACAGCATTCATCTCTGCCCACAGGGGCTGGATGGAGCGCCTCATCTTCAGAGAACACAGGTGGGATGGTGCTGGTGGGATCTATACCACTCATGTGCAGCTGCTCCAGAGCATCTAATTTCAGGTAACCATTTTACACACTGAGAACTGGTCACATTAAAGATGCAGTCAATCATTCGTCGTCAACAACACGGGCTGAATCTTCCCAAAATTAAAATCAATTTATTTGTAGAGGGGCCCCTCTGAACAAACATTAATTTCTACTATCTACTTTTACTATTGAAGCACTGGCGCCCCCTCCAGGGTGAGTTCCTGCCTTGCGCCCAGTGATTCTGGGTAGGCTCCGGACCCACCGCCGCCTTGAATTGGAAAAGCAGTTACAGATAATGAATGAATGAACTATTACTATTTATTAGTGGCTCAGATCAAGAAATCTCTCGTACAAAGACACAAACTGTGTTCTCCCTGTGTCTGCGTGGGTGTCCTCCGGGTGCTCTGGTTTCCTCCCACAGTCCAAATACACACGTTGGTAGGTGGATTGGCGACTCAAATGTGTCCGTAGGTGTGAGTGTGTGAGTGAATGTGTGTGTGTCTGTGTTGCCCTGTGAAGGACTCACGCCCCCTCCAGGGTGTGTTCCCGTCTTGTGCCCAATGATTCCAGGTAGGCTCTGGACCCACCGCGACCCTGAATTGGATAAGGGCTACAGATAATGAATGAATGAATGAATGAATGAAAGACACACACTCATACGTCGCATATGAGGCTGTGTCCCAAATCACACCAAACTACAGACTGCCCTTCTGATAACAGTGCACTATGTTCATACTCTACGTAGTGTGCTGGGATTCGGTTTTAGCTTTTATTTATTTAAGTCAGGACGGTCGCGGTGTGAGACCGAAGAGCAGGTGATATTTTACTATCCCTCATGTGAAGACCTCTGAAGTTAACTCAGGAGGAAGGTCCTGTGTTCTGGACGAGTGCAGGTTTCTGTCCTGTTTCTCTGATTAGTGGCTGAACTTCCCCCTGTTCTGTGATTCCCTGCGTCCGATACACAGTGTCCCCTGGCTACGGGAGCGTTCAGCTCAGTCCTGCCGCGTACACCTGAGAGTCGGGTCAGATCCAGGTTGGATCACCTTCTCACCAGAATCAAACTGCACCAGAGAACTCTTTCCGGGGGGCCTCGGTGTGGTTGTTTTGATCGGCATCTGAATGTGATTGCTTTTATTAAAGCTGCCCCAAACGAACCTCGACAAGGGGGGAAATGAACCAGAGTGTGATTTAACTGGACTAGACAGTGCATGTGTGAAAACAGCCTTAGTCTCATTTTAGTCTGTAGCTGTAGTCTTCATCGCTTCAAATGAGAGCAGTGAGTGAACATCTGAAGCATCAGAAATCATCATCATCATCATTTTCTTCTCCGCTTCTCCATTTCAGGGTCGCGGTGGCAACAGGGCGAGCAAAGAAGCCCAGACGTCTCTGTCCCTTGCAACATCCACCAATTCCTCCTGGGGGATCCCAAGGCGTTCCCAGGACAGCCGGGAGATATAATCCCTCCAGCGTGTCCCTGGTCTACCCCGGGGCCTCCTTCCAGTTGGACGTGCCTGGTATACCTCCAGTGGGAGGCGTCCAGGAGGCATCCTGATCAAATGCCCAAACCACCTCAACTGACTTCTCTCAATGCGAAGGAGCAGCGACTCTACTCCGAGCTCCTCCCTAGTCACTGAGCTCCTCACCCGATCACGGAGAGTACGCCCAGCGACCCGTCGGAGAAAGCTCATTTCGGCCGCTTGTATCCGCGATCTTGTTCTTTTGGTCATTACCCAGAGCTCATGACCATAGGTGAGAGTGGGAACGTAGACTGACCGGTAAATTGAGAGCTTTGCTTTATGGCTCAGCTCTCTCTTCACCACAACGGTGCGGTACAGTGACCGCATAACTGCAGACGCTGCACCTATCCTACGGTCAATCTCACCATCCCTCTTCCCATCACTCGTGAACAAGAACCCGAGATACTTGAACTCCTTCACTTGGGGCAGGTTCTCACCCCTTACCTGAAGGGAGCATGCCATCTGTTTCCGGGAGATAACCATGGCCTCAGACTTGGAGGTGCTGATCCGCATACCGACCGCTTCACACTCGGCTGCAAACTGCTCAAGTGAACGCTGGAGGCCTCCGTGCGAAGAAGCCAGAAGAACAACATCGTCCGCAAAAAGCAGAGATGCCACCTCCTGAGCTCCTCGACGGAAGCCCTCCTGTCCCAGGCTACGCCGCGCCACCCTTTCCATGAATATCAGGAACAGGAGTGGAGATAAGGCACAGCCCTGACGGAGTCCAATGCCCACACTGAACAAGCCTGACTTACTACCAAGGATGGGAACACAACTCAAACTCTGAGAGTACAAGGACCGTACGGCTCGCCGGAGCGACCCTGGCACCCCATACTCCTGGAGCACCTCCCACAGAATCTCTCGGGGAACACGGTCATATGCCTTCTCCAAATCCACAAAGCATGTGTAGAGTGGAGTAGCAAATACCCACGCCCCCTCAATCATCTGTGCAAAAGTAAAGAGTTGGTCCATAGTTCCACGGCCAGGACGAAATCCGCATTGTTCCTCCAAAATCCTAGGTTCGACTATCGGACGGATTCTCCTTTCCAGCACCTTGGATTAGACTTTCCCCGGGAGGCTAAGAAGTGTAATGCCACGATAATTGGCACACTTTCTCCGGTCCCCTTTTTTGAAAATAGGAACCACCACCCCGGTTTGCCAATCCAAAGGCACCGTTCCCGAGGTCCATGCGATATTGTATAGACGTGTCATCCAAGACAGCCCCACAGTATCGAGTGCCTTCAGTAACTCTGGGCGAATCTCATCCACTCCTGGAGCTTTGCCACTGCGAAGCTTTTTCACCACCTCAGTGACTTCAGCCAAGGAAATGGAATCTGATCCCCCAGACACTTCTGGCCCTACATCCTGTACAGGAGGCATGTCTCTCGGGTTAAGGAGTTCCTCAAAGTGCTCCCTCCAACGCCCAACAATACGCTCAGTCGAGTTCAGAGTTTCACCATCCTTGCTGAGCACAGCTTGGACAGTGTCCCCCCTCCCCCTCCTGAGCTGTCGGAGTGTTTTCCAGAACCTCTTTGAGGCCGCCCGGAAGTCATTCTCCATGGCCTCTCCAAACTCCTCCCATGCTCTGGATTTTGCTTCAGCAACTGCCACAGCTGCAGCCTTTTTCGCCTGCCGGTACCCATCCGCAGAATCGGAAGTTCCCCGAGCTAGCCAATCTCGAAAAGCCTCCTTCTTCCGCTTGACAGCTTCCCTCACCCCTGGTGTCCACCAACGGGTTCTTGGGTTGCCGCCATAACAGGCACCGACAAGCTTTTGACCACAGCTACATGCAGCCGCTTCCACGATGGAGGTCCGGAACAGTGTCCATTCAGACTCCATTCCCCCTACCTCCTCCGTAACATGTGAGAAGTTCTCTCGGAGGTGAGAGTTGAAATCCATCCGGACAGAGTCATCTGCCAGCTTTTCCCAGCACACCCTCACAATACGTTTGGGTTTACCAGGTCTGTCCGGCAGCTTTCCCCGCCATCGGATCCAACTCACCACCAGATGGTGATCGGTTGACAGCTCAGCCCCTCTCTTTACCCGAGTGTCCAAAACATACGGCCTCGGGTCAGAAGACACAACCACAAAGTCGATCATTGACCTTGGCCCAGAGTGCTCTGGTACCAAGTACACTTATGAGCAATCTTATGTTCGAACATGGTGTTCGTTATGGACAAACCATGGCTAGCACAGAAGTCCAACAACATCACACCACTCGGGTTTAGATCAGGCAGTCCGTTCCTCCCAATCACTCCTCTCCAGGTTTCCCAGTCATTGCCAACGTGAGCATTGAAGTCCCCCAGCAAAACAACAGAGTCAGTGCATGGAATCCCCTCTAGAACTCCAGTCACTGCCTCCAAGAAGGCCGAATACTCTGAGCTGCTGTTCAGTGCATACGCACACACAACAGTCAAAGTTTTCCTCTCTGCAAGCCGGAGCCACATTGAGGCGACCCTCTCGTTTACTGGGACAAACTCCAGCTGTACAGGGGCCACCCGGGGACTTGTGAGTATCCCCACACCCGCCCGGCGCCTCTCACCCTGTGCAACTCCTGAGTAAGAGAGAGACCAACCCCTATCGAGGAGTTTGGTTCCAGAGCCTACACTGTGTGTAGAGGTGAGCCCAACTATATCTAGCTGGTATCTCTCAACCTCACGCACCAGCTCTGGCTCTTTCCCCCCCAGTGAGGTTATGTTCCACGTACCAAGAACCAGTTTTCGCTGACAAGTTCCACGACGCCAGGGGCTCCCTTGCCCCCGCTCTGTGCCCGATGGGCATTGCACCGCACCCCTACTCTGGATCTTGCGGGTGGTGAGCCTACATGATCCTCCCACGTTGCCATTTCGGGCTGAGCCCGGCCGGGTTACGTGGGCTGCCCAGCCACCAGGCGCTCGCCGTCGGACACTATCCCCAGGCCTGGCTCCAGGGG
Organism: Hoplias malabaricus; assembly: GCF_029633855.1. Classification (NCBI taxonomy): domain Eukaryota; kingdom Metazoa; phylum Chordata; class Actinopteri; order Characiformes; family Erythrinidae; genus Hoplias; species Hoplias malabaricus. The sequence goes on from NC_089800.1 coordinate 88,611,233, forward strand.
TAGGTCCCGGTAACCCTTTCCCGGGCAGGGTACACTGAATTTTAATGTGTGTACTCATAGGAATGCTTTTGGATCATGTTTGTCTGGATCTTCACTCCAGACCTGTTCGCCATGGGAGACCCTACTGGGAGCTAACAGCTCCTGACGACATAGCCCTGGAGGTCATGAGACCACACAAGCCCTTCCGCCACGACAAGGCCCTGATCCAGGAAGGGCATCATAAATCACAGGTCATTTATCAGTCTTTCACATTATCATTTGGTATTGATTTGAAGACGAAACGTGCAAAATATTTTGCCATAACTCTCATCTTCAAATGATTATTTATGTTGTTTGTGTCTAATCTTCGTTGTGTATGGCTCATCAATGAATATTCAAAGTTTTCATTAACGAAATTAACCCTGCAGCAAAACAGTTGAGATTCTGAATTTGTTTAAAACATGGCCCTAAAGACACAGGGTCCTGGGAAAGTAGAACACTGGAAATATAGGACGCTGGGAAATATGGAGGTCAGCCTGTGTTACTGATGTTATTGAACCCTTGCGATAATGTGTGCAGTGAAATTAGCTCTTAGTGAATTCCTCTTTAAGGGCAGACTGCGTGGAACGTGAGCTCTCAAGCCAAACACTTCTGTCGTGTAAAAAAAGAGACTGGAAATGAAACTGAGGTCCAGTTCCTCTAGAGACTTGAATGGTGAACTAACCCCCAGCTCCCATGTGCACTGTGGCTTTATGGGGATTAGCGAGATGGCTTTAAATAAAGCAGTATTTCACTGAAATTCGTGTCACTGAGTAGATGTCTTTAAGGTTAATCCTGTGGGGTCTAGTACACTGACATTTTCTCTATATGCACTGATTTGTAGATTATGTCTAGAATTTGCTGTCCTATAATTACTTTTGTAAAAATTAAAGCTAGTATCTTTTCTGAATTCTGTATTCGTCACTTCATCCTGTATTCATAAATATATACATTTTATATGGCCCTCAGTGTCTTATAGTGTGTGGTAATACATCAGTCAGTGAAGGAACAGTCAGTTCTTGAAGCTTATGTTGGAAGCAGGAGGATCTGAGCCACTTTGTTATAGTTGTCCAGCTGAAAACAGGTTTTTGGGATCTGAGAAAAACCCTCCAGCTTCTGGACTCAACACTCTATTGGTCCCTGGTCCCAGTTCTGTCCACCCCCGCCCCAGAAATGTACCCAGTGTCGTCTCAAAACCCAGTTTCTTATGGGAACAGTGGTCTTTGGAAACCACAACAACGGCGGTGGTGACGTTAAGCGGTGTTTACTTATGGTGTATCGGCGTGTTGTTGTTGTTTGGGACTGAACACAGCTCCGTCATCAGTTCAGACAGATCAGTAGAGTTTGTTCCTTCCTTGTTGCAGCGTCCAGCTCTGGCTGGATTCTTTCGTTGGCCACCGATCCAAGGAGCGTTTGAACCTCTTCAAAAGACCACGGCGTCATTTTACGAGCTGCCGTCGTGAGTCGGATAAAAACAAACGTGATCTCTGCTGCAGCTGGAGATTTTACAGATGGAGAGTTGGTGCTGGTCGTCTGCGTTGCGTGGCGTAGAGTGACGACTCTCTCTGGACGATCAGCGCTCTGCAAGGTTTACACGCCACGGTTTAGTCCCTACTCGACTCGCTCTGAACCACGAGAGAACAGCCACTAAACAAGAACCCGCTTCCAGAACCAGGACCTGATTCACCTCGTGGTGGAGGAGAAGAGTCAGGTAGAGTTGAGTAGAGTAGTGTAGTGTAGAGTAGGGACCATGCAGTGGGAAAACGCCATTAAAGCCGCAAACAATAGAACTGTGATGTGGGGAAGTGATGATGATGAAACTGGGGTAAAACCTAAAAAAAAACACCATTATCTGAAAACAACAATGACAGCAAGTAACTACAGCTCCACTGTGGCACATGATAAACACCTCTCAGATTCTTTCCCATGAGGTAATGGGCTTCTGTCATCACGTTAGGTCCCATGTTTCACCAGATAAATCAGTGACAATTATGTTTATAGCAGCAGAGTGTGGGTTCAGCTCCTGCTCCGCTTCACTGTCTCTCACACCTCTCACTCTGGAGCTTTTTATTTCAGAACAGAACGATCCAGAAACAGAACAACAGAGTCTTACACACTTCGTTTCCTGAGCTGACAGATGCTGCGTATTTCTACAATTAAAAAAAATAAATAAATAACACAGTTACTGTGTTAAATCTTCTTAAAGCAACACTAGGTAGTATTTTTACTTTAAAGTTACAGCTTCAAAATCATTGTGATGATCCACTGAGCAACAACAGGGAGAATAGAGCCACTGTCCTTGCTATTCCTGGCTCAGCACTGCAGAAACTGAATTATGTACATTTTGAAGGAGGGTAGGAAGCTGTTTTAAGGGGTGGAGCCAAACAAATGATAGAATTAACAGAGCAAACCTGATGTGGTTGTTAATCTTCACTAACGAAGGCTGCTTAATATAATTACAGTACCACACCTGAAGATGGCGCTGTTACTGAACATCAGAGTGGCTTAGTTCTTCCTATGGCTCACGTAAGAGCGCCACCTCCTGGGATGTAGCTTGAACAAACACTGAACAAACAAGACACACACTATTTACAGACTTCAACAAAAACAGATTTAACTACAGAAGAGTTCAAAAATAAATAGAGTAAATATAAACAAAGTGCAGATTTGTGGTTCAGGGGGAAACAGCCAATGGAGATGGAGTGTGAGAGCAGCAGAAAATAAAGTACTAATTACAGCCAGTGATTCTCTCTTATTCTTGTGTACTTTTGCACTGATTTCTCTTTAGGTCCCACCTTGGTCGTTTATGTTCATGCCCTTCAAGCCAACATCAATCAAGTAGAGTCTCAGTCATTACCTCGACACCATAGCAACAGCCAAAAGACAGAGCAGCTGCTCCCCATCATTCGCTAGCTCTCCTTCTGTTTATGGCTCTGAAACCGCTCTAATGTGTTTACGAAGCCCTAGTGTCTGTAAATGGGTAAAAAAACAAAGTGTCTGGGTCCGGTGCTAGGCTTTCTCTCCCTCTGCTCACGGCAGAGACACGCCATCTGGAGGTTTTTAGACAACGGAGAGACTCCAAACGCTGAAAAGCACCAACAGAGATGAGGATGTTGCTCTATTCCTGCTCCATAGGGGGGTAACACTGACTTATTTTTGCTGTTACAGTTACATTACTTAAGGTGGAACTGACTCTAAATTCAGGAGAGCGCTAACTGCATGAAAGTAAACACAGAGCGAAAGTGCTACAAAACTAAACAGCTCGAGTTACACATGAGTTTCTGTGGGAATTCAAACAGTGAATAAACACTTACAGACAATTTACACTTCAGACACCAACAAGATACAGTCACTTCTTACTCACACACACCGCTCCACCTTAAAAGATACAGTCACTTCTTACTCACACACGCCGCTCCACCTTAAAAGATACGGTCACTTATTACTCACACACACTGCTCCACCTTAAAAGATACAGTCACTTCTTACTCACACACACCGCTCCACCTTAAAAGATACAGTCACTTCTTACTCACACACACCGCTCCACCTTAAAAGATACAGTCGCTTCTTACTCACACACACTGCTCCACGTTAAAAGACACAGAGCTTTTGAACAAAAACAAACCAAAGAGAACAGTTTTTCCCCACCATCCTAGACGTCCCCTTTATACCGAGTTATATAGAGTTGCCACTTATTCTTGTGTAAAGAGTAAAAAACACTTAGATTTCATTTGGGCACTGGGTTTAATTGGTCCCACAAAGTGACAGTAAATGAAGGAATAAAACAGGCTTATCCTCACTACAAATCTACATAGTTAAGAACTTCAGTATACGTCAGATTGCTTTGTAAGTGCATGAATATTGAACAGTCAAAAGAATATACAGCAGACAGAGAGAGAGAGAGAGAATGGGGATGAGATATAAAGGGGAAAAGAAAAGGAACAAGGGAGAAAAGAAAATGAGATAAAGATCAGCAGGATGATAGCGTGATCTAAGAGAAAGAGAGAGGGAGTGAGATACGAAGTGATAGAGAGCATGAATTATTCAGCGTCCCAAAACATGAACACTCCTCTATAATTTACACACTCCACATTTTACACACAAACGCACACGTGAATTTTTAACCCACACTCTGGGTATTACCCTCAGTGTTCAATCTCTCTGTCTGTCTCTCTCTCTCTCTCTCTCTCTCTCTCTCTCTCACACACACACACACACACACACACACACACACACGCGTCTTATTTCTCCTTAAAACGGAATGATTTATTCTGTGGTCCCAACACTATGATACTTTTGTAACACACACACACACACACACACTGTGACCCTCCCGCTCACATAAACAAACATGCACACACACACACACACTCTCCCCTCCCTCTCCCACCACACACACACACACACACACACACACACACACACACACACACACACACACACACACCCACACTGTGACCCTCCCGCTCACATAAACAAACATGCACACACACACACACTCTCCCCTCCCTCTCCCACCACACACACACAAACACACACACACACACACACACACACACACACACACACACACACACACACACGTCTTATTTCACCTTAAAACTGAATGATTTATTCTGTGGTCCCAACACTATGATACTTTTGTAACACACACACACACACACACACACTGTCCCCTCCCTCTCCCACCGCACACACACACACACACACACACTGTGACACTCCCGCTCACATAAACAAACATGCACACACACACACACTCTCCCCTCCTTCTCCCACCACACACACACACACACACACATACACACACACGAGAGATGGTGTTTGTTTCCCTAGGGTTCAACACTGTGCTAAGAATAGATCATTGACTATGAGAGAGAGAGAGAGAGAGATGGCAAGAAAGAATAGGGAGAGAGAAGGACAGAGATAGAGAGAGATAGTGATAGAATAATCTCTCACCCACTCCCCCACTCTCTCAGTCCCACTGTGGTCTCTTTTCTGTCTCTCTCATATTCCCTCTCTCTCTCTCTCTCTCTCTCTCTCTCCCCTACAGCAGACGTGTACAGACTGTTACTGCAGTGCAGAGGAACACACCCCTGATTAATGTTGTATAATTGCTAACACCAATACCTTAGACACACAGCAACACAACATCACACAAGCAGCCGAACAGTTCTCATTCTGCTCAAAACCCCATTCGATTCATTAACTACACACTCAACGTTTCAAAATGCAAACACAACCTCCTCTACATAATCTAACTCTATCAGAACACAGCAAACCCACCTCAGAACTGAGTCATACGTTTAACACCAGCACGTGTTTTCCATCCAAGAGGAACATAGGGTCATTCTGGATTCCAATCTCCATGGCATTATAACATCCACTGGCTTTTAACAATTCACATTTGTTCAAGGGTTTTCCCATTTTTTTGTTTGTTTTGTTCTGTTTGTTGTGTGTTTTAAGAAACTATTTACAGGTCAATGACTAATAATTACTCTATGCTGGACCTTGAAGAGTTAATGACAGATTTGCTGCAGTAAAAGTATATTACAGTAGGGTCAAGAAACAAAAGAAAATCTAATTTATACAACCTTTGGTCCCAAATGTGTAAAAATGCAATACACAAAGACGATAAAAAAATTAAATAAAAATAATTCATTCATTCATTCATTGTCTGTAACACCTTTTCAGTTCAGGGGGAACACACCTTGAAAGGGGCGCCAGTCCTTCACAGTGCGACACACACACTCAAACATTCACTCACACATACGGACACTTTTGAGTCTCCAATCCACCTACCAACGTGTGTTTTTGGAGCGTGGGTGGAAACCAGAGCACCCGGAGGGAACCCACAGACACATAAACACACCACACTCCTCACAGACAGTCACCCAGAGGAAACCCACGCAGACACAGGGAGAACACACCACACTCTTACAGACAGTCACCCGGAGGAAACCCACACAGACACAGGGAGAACACACCACACTCCTCACAGACAGTCACCCGGAGGAAACCCATGCAGACACAGAGAGAACACACCACACTCCTCACAGACAGTCACCCGGAGGAAACCCATGCAGACACAGAGAGAACACACCACACTCCTCACAGACAGTCACCCGGAGGAAACCCACGCAGACACAGGGAGAACACACCACACTCCTCACAGACAGTCACCCGGAGGAAACCCATGCAGACACAGAGAGAACACACCACACTCCTCACAGACAGTCACCCGGAGGAAACCCACGCAGACACAGGGAGAACACACCACACTCCTCACAGACAGTCACCCGGAGGAAACCCACGCAGACACAGAGAGAACACACCACACTCCTCACAGACAGTCACCCGGAGGAAACCCATGCAGACACAGAGAGAACACACCACACTCCTCACAGACAGTCACCCGGAGGAAACCCACGCAGACACAGAGAGAACACACCACACTCCTCACAGACAGTCACCCGGAGGAAACCCATGCAGACACAGAGAGAACACACCACACTCCTCACAGACAGTCACCCGGAGGAAATCCACGCAGACACAGAGAGAACACACCACACTCCTCACAGACAGTCACCCGGAGGAAATCCACGCAGACACAGAGAGAACACACCACACTCCTCACAGACAGTCACCCGGAGGAAACCCATGCAGACACAGGGAGAACACACCACACTCCTCACAGACAGTCACCCGGAGGAAACCCACGCAGACACAGAGAGAACACACCACACTCCTCACAGACAGTCACCCGGAGGAAACCCATGCAGACACAGAGAGAACACACCACACTCCTCACAGACAGTCACCCGGAGGAAACCCACGCAGACACAGAGAGAACACACCACACTCCTCACAGACAGTCACCCGGAGGTAATAATAAAAATAATAAATAATTAAATAAATAAATAAACGCTAAGTCCTATTTCAATATTTTCCTTGTCCAGCTCATCCAGGCATTGTTTTATTATTCTCTCTCTCTCTCTCTGCTCCTGTATGGTGCTGATGAGTCCATATCATTAGCAGCACGTCGACACCTGCTTATGTCTCCGATTGAGTTTGGAGTTACATCTTTATTTGTTCATTCAGAAATGCTTCTCATTTGTTTCAACTGATGTTCCAGAAGTAGGTATTTTACACTGTATTTAGGGCTTTAAAAACATTAGGTTTTCTTTTTTGTCGTGCTGTGTGCAAGCATGTGTTTGTAAATGAGACAAAAGAGATATACTTGGATCCACAGAAAATGGAAGCACTTTAGAAACACGTTAATTGGCTGCATATTCTGGTAAAACAATATGAATTTTGTTAATGGTAAAGTTCCAAACAGATAGATGTTGTGCTAATTGTGTTTAGGGAAAATGTGACGACAGTTTGGACAAAGTGATGTCAGCGATTGTAAAAAAAAAAAAAAAAAAAAAACTGTAAAACTCTTCAGCTCAGAAGAAATATTCCTGATGTTAATGATATAAACAGCGGCATTAAAATCTCTCTCTCTCTCTCTCTCTCTCTCCATACTCATTTCTCAAGCTCTCTCTTTCACATCCTTTCCCCTTATACCCCACTAAGCCCCGCTGGGGGGTTATAAAGCACCCAGTCGTTTTCTGTGGAGCAGTGGAACTCTGTTCTCTGGACTTCGGAGCTCCCTCCTGTATCTCTGGGATGAGTTGGAGTGGTGTGTGATCAATAACTCATCACCATCTCCTGACCTCACCAATGTGAGTGAATGCCATCAAATCTCCACAGCAATGTTCTAACGTCTGATGCAGTGCAGAGGAACTCCTTATTAGTGTTTTTTACAGCTGCTAATAAGCGTTTACTAAAACCTACTATACTTTTTCTAAACACTTCACACAGCAACAGTTTTAGAGTTTGGAATGTGACGACAGATTGGACGAAGTGATGTCAGCGATTGTAAAAAAATGTAAAGCTCAGAGGAAATAAGACTGATGCTATTAATGACATTAACAGCGCCATTAATATCTCTCTCTGAGTGTCCTCCTTCTGTCTGTTGCCCTCGTTTTGCTCACTGACCCCCCGTCCCTCTCCTCCTCTCTGATCCGGTTGGACGTTACTAAATCACCGCCTCGCTGCCCCAGCCATCTGTCAGAGTATCTGAGTGTTACTGCCCACTGCACTCACTCACCCCTTCACTAGAGTTGATTCAGAAAGTGAACGAGTGACTGGCTTTTAACGATGACCAATCGCTGCTTAACTTTGAGAGGAGACAGAATTTTTTGGACGTGAAGGACGCAGTGGCCAGTCATTAATGGCATTATCGTCCAATAATGGAGTACAACGGTAACGCTGGCTCTGATAGAAGGGGCTGAGGACACACAATGTGAAGCTACAAAGTGGACAGAGCTCCCAACCGTGATCCCTAACGGCAGTGCTGTCTTTTAGAAGGATAATGCTCCCAGGCACTGCAAACACAGCTCACAGTTCAGGAACCATTTAAGGAACATGACAAAGAGTTCAACGTCTTGTCTCTGCCTCCAGTGTTCCAGCTCTCAATCCGATACAGAGTCTGTGGGATGTGCTGGAGATACAAGCCCAATCCACAAAGATCCCACCTCAGGTTATTGGATCTACTGCAAACGCCTTGATGCCATAGCACAGGACACCCTGACACTCTGGTTCTTGACCCGGTTCCATTCAGATATTAGCATTCTTGGATCTGCTTTGCCACCAGTTGTGATGGGCACCAATGATACGTCATCAGTGGGGGGCGCTGTGGGGCTGGGTTTGAGCCAGAGATAAACGGATAGAGTCAGGACAGAGTCATGGTTAATCCACTGTTTACAGCACGGCCAGATCAGAGTGAGATATGATACACACGTGGAAATGATTCAGAGCTCAATTCGAATAAATATTCATGATATTTCCCAGCTTCCTTTTCAAATCAGGAATCAGGTAATAGGTGTGGTTCTCTGGTCTTTACCTAGAACACCATCCAGGACGATATAACACTCCAGCTCCACAGCACCTTAATTCTTTATTTGAGGCTCTGGGATCTTTTTAGAGCTTCATTCTTTTGACATGCCTCAGATACTAACGCCGACCATTTCTCTTGCTTCCAAGGACTTTCAAGGACTGACTTGCCACTTGCTGCTATTTATATCCCCCTCCTTCCACAGGGGGGCACTGTAACAAGACAAACAGTGTTAGTCACCTCACCTGAGGGTGGTTTTAGTCTTTACACACGGGGTATTTGTCTCTTTATTCTTTGTACAAAGACTGAAGTGAAATCCTCTTTAAATCTGGTCAAAATATGTAATATTTCTCAATGTTGACAAACAGAAATGTCTAGAAATAAGCCGAGTAATCTGACAATATTCTTAACACAATCTCAGTGTAAGAAATATTAGATTCATAAGCTTGGCGAGACATTATTTATTTTTTTTTTGCAGTGTTGTAATCTGGACACTTAGAAAAACCCTCTCCAGATCTCTTAGTGTGTGTTTACCGCATTCTGAGCTCTGGGGCTGAACTATCGCTCCAATTCAGCAGTGATTTTGACTAATCTCTCTCTCTCTCACACACACACACACACTCCAGCTGCTTTACAGAGTTCGCACACACACACACACACACAACTACACATCCCTCTGTGTGTGTCCCTGCACATTTGCTGACACAAGAGCCCTTCCCGCAGAACAGAGCAACTGGAAAATCCAGCTAAGACCAGCTTTAGCTCAGAGCTGGGTTCAGAAAGTCTTAGCTAGTCTTTAATGGTCAAGGTGCTGGAGAAGCTGGACATTCCTCTGGCCTGAGAATGTGCTCAGGTTTGTAATTACAGTCTGGCTTTTGAGGGGCTTTTCAGAATATGGCTCAGATTGTGTCTGTTGTGCTGTACAAAGCCTTGCATCATAACCAGCACCCACCAGCGTCGTCTCCTCCCATCAAACCATGTCACCTAGCTGCGAGAACAAAGGCAAGCGTGTGATTTCACCGCTTCCTTTTAAAACTGCTGCCATTTCTACAGAATAGGGACTCAACACACTTTGAGGAGAACACTAACTAAAGTCCACACAAGACCTGGAGGCTTTTGAATGTGAAATGATAGATCTGAAACACAGGGAGAGGAGAGACAAGAGGAAGATTGAGGAATTTGGAGACATTGCCACTTTACCTACAGAAAGTGTCTTATTCCAGTGGCAGATATTTTTGCTTCTTTTAAGCATCATTTTATGTTATTTCTTGAATTAAGAAAAAATTTCTGCCAATGGAATAAAACACTTTCTGTAGGTAAAATTATTTAAAACAGGTAAAAATAAGTTAAAAATAAGTTGAATAATCTTATTGTATTCTTACAACAATTTCCAAAATGAGTAATACAAGTTATTTAGACTAGATTTAAATAAATTTTACTTGCTTAGATTGCATTTTTTGCAGCGTAGCCCCACTGGCACCGTTAATGCATGCTCAGTGCCACCAGTTCCATGTGAACGTTACGTGCTTCATAACTCCTTCACAGCTGCCCTTAGTTTTTCCAACTTCTGATGCCCAACTGCACAAGCAGAGATGTGGCATACTTGGCTACAAATCCCCTAACACTTATCTCCACTGGTCTTACATGCACCTGCCACCCTCGTTCCCTCACCTCAGCCGCCAAGTTCGCATACTTCAGCTTCTTCCTTTTGAATGCATCATCTACTGCATCCTCAAGTGGAACTGTTAACTGTATCAAATAAACTATACGTTTACTTTCAGAGTACAGCACCATACCTGGCCTCAGTGCAGTTAATACAATGCATTCTGGGATCTGCAACTTTTTACCTACGTCCACCAGCAATTTCCAATCTCATGCTTCGCCCCATTTACCAATATTTATAGCCTGTGCAGGATCTCGAAATCATTCACCCTCATGCACCAACCTAATAACTTTATTACTACAACCACTCATTAACACGTTTACCTCTAAGCATCTGCTGTCCAACAAACATGCTAAAACCGTTAGCATCTGATTATGTCTCCATGTATACCTCCCGATATATAAAATGATATATAACTAATAATTAATTAGGTTTTTTTTGTAGTGTAGTTTCTATTGTAAAGCCTCCCCAGATGTTCAGTGACTCCCTCTTATATTGAGTTCACTGCATGTCAGAAAAATGCTGTGCTGTTTACCTATTCAGCTGGAAAACAAATTTTCTGAAGCATTTACTTTAAATAAAAAAGGCTATTAATGAAACACACCTTATTGAGGTGAGCTCCCTCCTGGCCCCCAAACAGATTTATCAGAAGCAGATTAAATAAGGGAATATTACTCTCAGGTTTGTCCTCATTCATTAGCCTCTGTTCTTGTTTTTCATCCAACTGACAAATTACAGTGAGAGTCAAATTCACATTCACAGTCAAAGAGCAATCAGTCTCAATCACAGACTCAAACACAATCTGAATCACGATCAAAACCTCAATCAGATTCACAGTCACAAACTCAATAACATTAACCATCACAGTCTCCATCACAGGTACCATCTCCATTATCATCTCTGTCATCATCTCAGCCACCATCACAACCTGAATCAGTCTTAATTACAATCACAGCCTGAATCAGTCTTAATTACCATCACAGTGAATCTGTCTACAGGTGTGAGTGTGTGAATCTGTCTACTGGTGTGAGTGTGTGAATCTGTCTACTGGTGTGAGTGTGAGAATCTGTCTACAGGTGTGAATGTGTGAATTAGTCTACTAGTGTGAATGTGTGAATCAGTCTACTGGTGTGAATGTGTGAATCTGTCTACTGGTGTGAATGTGTGAATCTGTCTACAGGTGTGAGTGTGTGAATCTGTCTACTGGTGTGAGTGTGAGAATCTGTCTACAGGTGTGAATGTGTGAATTAGTCTACTAGTGTGAATGTGTGAATCAGTCTACTGGTGTGAATGTGTGAATCTGTCTACAGGTGTGAGTGTGTGAATCAGTCTACTGGTGTGAGTGTGAGAATCTGTCTACTGATGTGAATGTGTGAATCTGTCTACTGGTGTGAATGTGTGAATCTGTCTACAGGTGTGAGTGTGTGAATCAGTCTACAGGTGTGAGTGCGTGAATCTGTCTACAGGTGTGAGTGCGTGAATCTGTCTACTGGTGTGAATGTGTGAATCTGTCTACTGGTGTGAATGCGTGAATCTGTCTACAGGTGTGAGTGCGTGAATCTGTCTACTGGTGTGAATGTGTGAATCTGTCTACTGGTGTGAATGTGTGAATCTGTCTACTGGTGTGAATGTGTGAATCTGTCTACTGGTGTGAATGTGTGAATCTGTCTACAGGTGTGAGTGTGTGAATCAGTCTACAGGCGTGAGAGTGTGAATCAGTCTACAGGCGTGAGAGTGTGAATCAGTCTACTGGTGTGAGTGTGTGAATCAGTCTACAGCTGTGAGTGTGTGAATCAGTCTACAGCTGTGAGTGTGTGAATCAGTCTACAGGTGTGAGTGTATGAATCTATCTACAGGTGTGAGTGTGTGAATCTGTCGACAGGTGTGAGTGTGTGAATCTGTCTACAGGTGTGAGTGTGTGAATCTGTCTACAGGTGTGAGTGTGTGAATCTGTCCACAGCTGTGAGTGTGTGAATCAGTCTACAGGTGTGAGTGTGTGAATCAGTCTACTGGTGTGAGTGTGTGAATCAGTCTACAGGTGTGAGAGTGTGAATCAGTCTACAGGTGGGAGTGTGTGAATCAGTCTACAGGTGTGAGTGTGTGAATCAGTCTACAGGTGTGAGAGTGTGAATCAGTCTACAGGTGTGAGAGTGTGAATCAGTCTACAGCTGTGAGTGTGTGAATCAGTCTACAGGTGTGAGTGTGTGAATCTATCTACAGGTGTGAGTGTGTGAATCTGTCCACAGGTGTGAGTGTGTGAATCTGTCTACAGCTGTGAGTGTGTGAATCAGTCTACAGGTGTGAGTGTATGAATCTATCTACAGGTGTGAGTGTGTGAATCTGTCTACAGGTGTGAGTGTGTGAATCAGTCTACAGGTGTGAGTGTGTGAATCAGTCTACTGGTGTGAGTGTGTGAATCTATCCACAGGTGTGAGTGTGTGAATCTGTCTACAGCTGTGAGTGTGTGAATCAGTCTACAGGTGTGAGTGTATGAATCTATCTACAGGTGTGAGTGTGTGAATCTGTCTACAGGTGTGAGTGTGTGAATCAGTCTACAGGTGTGAGTGTGTGAATCAGTCTACAGGTGTGAGTGTGTGAATCAGTCTACTGGTGTGAGTGTGTGAATCTATCCACAGGTGTGAGTGTGTGAATCAGTCTACAGCTGTGAGTGTGTGAATCAGTCTACAGGTGTGAGTGTATGAATCTATCTACAGGTGTGAGTGTGTGAATCTATCCACAGGTGTGAGTGTGTGAATCAGTCTACAGGTGTGAGTGTGTGAATCAGTCTACAGGTGTGAGTGTGTGAATCAGTCTACAGCAGTGAGAGTGTGAATCAGTCTACAGGTGTGAGAGTGTGAATCAGTCTACAGGTGTGAGTGTGTGAATCTGTCTACAGGTGTGAGTGTGTGAATCAGTCTACTGGTGTGAGTGTGTGAATCAGTCTACAGGTGTGAGTGTGTGAATCAGTCTACAGGTGTGAGTGTGTGAATCTGTCTACAGGTGTGAGTGTGTGAATCAGTCTACTGGTGTGAGTGTGTGAATCAGTCTACTGGTGTGAGTGTGTGAATCTATCCACAGGTGTGAGTGTGTGAATCAGTCTACAGCTGTGAGTGTGTGAATCAGTCTACAGGTGTGAGTGTATGAATCTATCTACAGGTGTGAGTGTGTGAATCTATCCACAGGTGTGAGTGTGTGAATCAGTCTACAGGTGTGAGTGTGTGAATCAGTCTACAGGTGTGAGTGTGTGAATCAGTCTACAGCAGTGAGAGTGTGAATCAGTCTACAGGTGTGAGAGTGTGAATCAGTCTACAGGTGTGAGTGTGTGAATCTGTCTACAGGTGTGAGTGTGTGAATCAGTCTACTGGTGTGAGTGTGTGAATCAGTCTACAGGTGTGAGTGTGTGAATCAGTCTACAGGTGTGAGTGTGTGAATCTGTCTACAGGTGTGAGTGTGTGAATCAGTCTACTGGTGTGAGTGTGTGAATCAGTCTACAGGTGTGAGAGTGTGAATCAGTCTACAGGTGTGAGTGTATGAATCTGTCCACAGGTGTGAGTGTGTGAATCTGTCTACAGGTGTGAGTGTGTGAATCAGTCTACTGGTGTGAGTGTGTGAATCAGTCTACAGGTGTGAGAGTGTGAATCAGTCTACAGGTGTGAGTGTATGAATCTGTCCACAGGTGTGAGTGTGTGAATCTGTCTACAGCTGTGAGTGTGTGAGTGACTGGGTGAGTGTGTGATGCTCTGTCCAGTGTGGGCTCCTGCATTATGCTCAATGATTGCATTGCATTGTTTGTTTGTATTTTCTGTGGGTCGTGCTGATGCGTTTGAGTTAACACGATGCAGGAAATATGTTATGCAGTACACAAACATATTTTGGTGTTGCAATGTTTTTTCCAGAGCCAAAAAGGCATGTGTGTCAGAAGCGTTTATAGTCTGATTAATGTTCGTAGAAGATTTTAAAAGCTGATGTTACATGTCACTTTTTTAAGTTGTTCTTCTTCGAGTGGATTCATTCTCTCTTGGTTGTGTGCAGTCAGCAAGGTATTTTTATTTACATTGTTTCAGCATGTATTATATTTGCTTTTACACTGTCTCTATACATATGTTTGTGTGTGTGTGTGATTTCAATGTGTGTTTTGTATTATGTGCATTTAAACAGGTTGATTTGATGTCAGCGAATGTGTAAAGAGAAAAATACACCCATCAGTAACTGAAGGAATATGGTGTTGTGCATTTGGAACCACAGTATATCAGTTGTCACAAAATTGTACTGTGATCTCATAAAGTGTTTACTGTCCTGTTTTATTGTGAATTATAGTTTCACTGCACATTTCCTGTGGTTTTCCAAAGAAAACAGAAATTCACTTTCTTTCTTTCCTTCTCGTTTCTTTCTTTCTTTCTTTCTTTCTTTCCTTCTTGTTTCTTTCTTTCTTACTTTCTTTCTTCCTTTCTTTCTCTCTTTCTGTCTTTCTTTCTTTCTCTCTCTCTCTCACTCTGCTGTATTTTCCCTGTGTATCTTTTCTGCTTTCTCTGTGCAAACTCGCAGTGACTCCAAGTCTTGTGATTTTTGCTGCAGTACTGCAAAAAAAAAAGTCAAAGCAAACAAATATAACTCACCCTTCCCCCTCTCTCTTTCTCTCTCTCTCTCTCTCTCTCTCTCAGGGCAATCACGGTGCATCTGTTCTCTCCAGATCAACACATTGTTCAGCACTTCACACAACACTCCAGGGTCCACAGAGAGAAAGAGTGTTTGTGCAAATACACTTCAGCACCCACTTTATTAGAAACACCTGCCTTGTACTTCCCCTCAACAGCCACTTTTTTTAGAGCCCCCCTCCCTCACACACACATATACACACATTTATACACACATTTCCACTTACTGGCCCCACTTAACTAACTGGCCACATTATTAGAAACACTAACCTACTATATTCATCCCAGTCACTCTCTGGTCTCATGATTGTGATAGTCTTTTTATTTATTTATTTATTTATTTACTTTTTATGTTAATCGTGTTTTAGTTCTTTTATTTTAATATAACATTAAGCCTCAGGGACTACAGTGGATAATTACACAGATGGCTAACACTGACACATCCTTCCTCGGGTTAATTAATGTTCATAGTGACTGATAAATAAATAAATAAATAAATAAATAAATAAATGAACAAACCATCACTTTCCAAAGAAAAACACGTATCTCCACGTTTGTGGGTGTTTGGTTTACCACATCATCTGAACCCAGCAGCTGTCCCACACACTGTGTGAAGGTCTCATGATGAATGGACCAATAGAACGTCCATAGAAAGTTAAATATAAGTTACTATATTGAAAGACAGATCTTTGGTCATCTGCATCTGTCCGTAGAGGAGCTCAGGCCATGTCTCAGAGCAGCACCATACTCCCTCACAGTGCACATCACAGATAATACATCTAATAAAACAGACCATACGCAGACACTCATTCTACAGGGAAACGTCAATCTTCTAGCTCACAAAAAATAATATAATGCAGTACATGAGTGCACATACTGTTATGTTATGACCTGCACTGTGTCTTACGGGGTGTGCAGGGAGACATTTAGGATTCAGCCTTGGATTCGCTGTGGCGTGGAGACCTCTCTAACTAATCACTCTCACTTTCAGACAATGAGAACTACTTTATTAAACTTTAAGGACAACTTTAGGCTGACAGCAGGATCAGATTATTTACCCCGAAAAAAAGTTGAGACAAAGTTGAGAAAAGAATGAGACAAAACAATGTGTGGCTGGTATCTGTAATATCTTACATGCTAAAACACGCACAAGTGAAATAAGAAGATTACTGAAGCTTGTGTATGACCTGTGTGTGGATAACTCACTCAGATTCAGACAGAAGAGCAGGGAAACACACAAGAGTCTGACGCTAACAGGTTCCATTAGATCCTATGATGAAAATGCTAATATGGCTAACAGAGCATAATAGTTTTCCTCGCTCCTTTACGTTACACAGTGCGATACTTTACCCCCTGACACCTAGAGGTGGTGCTGTGAGACTCTCTCCAGCGTCTCCACCTGTCATTCACTTCTGTTTACATTAACACTGCGCTCTGAAATCAGACAATTGATCCCCAATATGGCCACGGCCACGCCAAATAAAATCATGTGACTGCAACCCATGGATAGTAAAGGTTTAGAGATACCCCTTACAGATACTGACTGCAGTATAACCTCAGGGAAATGTAGAATAATCTCCACAATAAAGAATAGCCAACACACGGAAGCACCTGCAAATGAGCTTATGGTCACCCTGCTCAATGCCAAGTGTGAGCTACAGGGATGTAAACCAGAACCCGACTGTAGAGCAGAGGAGCTGTGCTGTCTGAAGTGATGGAGCTCTATTCATCACCTTGAGGATGATCTGAGTCCCAAAAGTAATCATCAGGAATGAGTCTGCCATCAGATCATCACAGCAATGTACTGACATCCAGTTTTCCCCCAGAAGACCAGAGGCTGTTACTGCAGCACAGAGGCAACAAACTTATTTCAGACAAAGTTTTGGATGATTAAATGTCTAAATACTTTTGACAAAATATGTGTGATACGCCGCTCTGGCTGTTCTCACAGATCAGATCACAGCACGTCTGGATTCAGAAGGAAAGTGAGACGTCTCACGTTTTTAATGTGTTAATAGCAACCTGGAAGGCAATAACAAAATGAAACAGTGATAATTAACTTTCACACACCTTCTTCAACACACTTCTCTCCACACACACACACACAAATCTTATTTGAGAACCACCGGAAAAAGATGTACACACCAAAGCTGCCCCACAGCAGTGTTCTCCCCCTGTGTAAACAGCCCCTGTTCAGAACGCCCGCTTTCAGCACCTGTTCCTTTAAATGATAATGAGCCGCTCGCTGTTCACCCCGACCCCGAGCGCACAGCAGTGAGGAGCGAGGAGCAGAAGCTCTGGTTTTTAGCAGTTTTCGCTCTGTTCTCTTTCTTCTTTGTATGTATGTATCTTTACACTTATATAGCACCTTTCTAGACACCCAAGGACACTTTACAATCAACACTGCTCAGAACGCTCAATCCACACACACTGGTGAGAAGTGGCAGCCAAACGCGCACAGCGTACTCTCAACCAGAAACGACCGTCCACCTGGAGGACTGCATCGGGCACTAGGGTTTAACCCAGGACAGAGCGCCAATCCATATCTGGGCTCACACATACAGACATTCATTCACACACCAGGACAGTTATTAGAGAAGCCAATTCACCTACCCTCCATGTTTTTGGACTGTGGGAGGAAACCGGAGCCCCCGGAGGAAACCCACGCAGACACGGGGAGAACATGGAAACTCCACCCAGATGGGACTTGAACCCAAGATCCCAGCGCTGTGTTCCCCAACTCAAAAAACTAAAAACTTTCATCCTAAACTTTGGAAAGTCAGTGTAAATCCCCAGTCTCTCTTGTAGAGAGGAATATGAAAAAAAGCGAGACTTGCCGGACTCTTAATTGTATGAAAATTAAATTCAGCGCCGCACGGAACGCACCGATGTGAATTTTAATATAAAACATGAATCGTGTGACACTTGCTGATCTTATCTGTGGAATCTCATTTCTGTCCCATTCCTCTTCTAATCCCAGCAGTGTGTGTGTGTGTGTGCTGTGTGGTGTGTGTGTCTAGCAGGTGTGTGATTAGCTGGACAGTGACTCCAGGGACCAAAAGAAAATCCTTTATCTGTCTCTGAACCCTCGCCGAACAAGATTCGCATTAACACAGAATAAAAAGAGCCACAGATAACCAGCCAATCACCACCGCCAGAACAAAACCTTGTATCTCCAAAGTGTTAACTTAACAATGGAAGACAAAAAAAAAAAAGCATTCTTAGCTTGTAATGAAAGGTAATGAAATGTGATGTGAATGACAAAGCTGAAAAATGAATTTCTTCTGAACTGAAGGCAGTGTGTTTCCCGTTCGATGTGGTGTCAGTCTCTACTCGGGCCTTACGCTACATACAGGATGATTGCTCCAGATGTTTTGTGGAGTCCAGAGGTGTGGGACCTACGTCGTATTAGGCAGGGGGTTTTAAAGCTATGGCTGATTTATATAGTCTCGCCAAACAAAAGATTAGTCACTGGTGACTAATACATTTCTAATAGAGTGTAACAGCTGAATACAGATTCGACTTGAACTCCAGAAGTTTCTGGATGTAAGCGGCATCAATGTTCAGCCTGCATCAAAGATATGGGCATTACGGCCAGATTTTGTAGATGCCTGCGAGGTTATGAGCAAAAGGCAAAGCCTGGCTGTCCAGCAGCCCATTGTAGGCATTGTGGTTAAAACATACTTCAACCTCAAGCAAACCGGATGCATTTCTGTGTAATCAAAACACCCCAGAACATCACAGAGCCTCCTACAGCGTGAACCACACCCTGTACCATCTTCTCTGAAAGCTTCCTGAGGCCTACATTGTACATGTCACCAGAATCATTCGCATCCAGGCAGAACCGAGACTCACCTGACCAGAGAACAGTCCAGTTTCTGTATCTCTTCACCCACTTTTAGTGGACGACTTTGTAAGCAGAAGTGAGCAAAGGCCTGTGGCGTGCCGCTCTGCTGCATGTTCACGATGTGCAGTTCCCTGTGGAGTGTTCTTTCAGAAACTGGTGATGGCCCTGTGTTGACTTCTAGGAGCAACTCTTGCCTGGAAGTGGAGTGATTTTCATTCACAGGTCCCTGTCCTTTCAGCCTCAATTCTAAGGAGGGTTTCCTGTAGATTGGGATGTTAGCCTCTGCTGGTCGACCCGTATGACCATACGCTTCCAGACACCTGAAGATTCAGCTCCTTCCTTCACACTGTGCCTTGAGGTGACCAAATGCAATCACTGGCATCTGATTTGTGACCCTTTTCCCACACATCATGAGACATTCACTGCACTGCACCACCTCTTCTCAACCTGTGAATCTCGTCACACACCCTGCAGGTATATATATCTCGATCAGCTTTGTGAAGTGCCATCTGCAGGAGCCTGAAGTTGTACAAGGTGATGATTTTATTTTTGCCCGGGGAATGTATATATGTTATTATCCTACATCACCTAAGCATATTCTAAATTCACACCTCCTAAATATAATGTTCCTACGCTGAGAACACAGGAGATCTTCAGGAACCATGGGGTTATTTACAGGTAAATACAGTGTATGTGTTATTAAGGTGTACTCTGGATCTCAAGTGATCTCATGGACCCCCTGTATTTCCATAACTGACCATTATCAGACATACAGTGATATAAGAATAAACCTGTTTAAAACCCACCACATGCCGAGAGTTAATTCCCCTTTCTCTCTCCTGACCTGAATAAAGATTAATCTGGTGGAACACACTGCGATGGTGAGCGTGCAGAGTGTGAGTCCACAAACAGATTAAAGACAGATTCTCATCATCAGACACATATTGGATGATGTATAGGAATGAATTGTGTGCTTCTGTTAAAGGTGAAGAGAGTGTGTGCTATGTTTAAGCCCTAGGGCACGGATGGGGAACCTACAGCAAAACTGAGAAATATCTCACAACAATCACAAAGACCCCTCTACAGAGAATTTCTTTGGTCACATTCCATAACCTTTTCTGATTGGCTGAAGACTGAAGTATCTGGATCAAAAACACCACTCCAGCTTGTCTCAAAGGTAATGGATGGCGCTCCATCACCTCAGACAGCACACATCCACTGGAGATTTCTGCTCTTACATACCCCATGATGTCTGTAGGCTCGTGTGCAGCTGCTCCAGAGCTTCCTGCTTTGTATCATGCTTTTTCTGTAGAGAAAAGGATTGTAAGGAGGATATAGTCCAGGACTAAGCTTAATCCCTGTCTGGGAAACCACCTCACTGTGCCCAGGATAAGTTACGATACAATAAGACTTAATTAATGCTGAAGAAAATTGAGAGGGCGGCACGGTGGCGCAGTCACACAGCTCCAGGGGCCTGAAGGTGGTGAGTTCCCAGTCCGGGTGACTGTCTGTGAGGAGTGTGGTGTGTTCTCCCTGTGTCTGCGTGGGTTTCCTCCGGGTGACTGTCTGTGAGGAGTGTGGTGTGTTCTCCCTGTGTCTGCGTGGGTTTCCTCTGGGTGCTCCGGTTTCCTCCCACAGTCCAAAAACACACGTTGGTAGGTGGACTGGCGACTCAAAAGTGTTCGTAGGTGTGTGTGTGTGTGTGTGTGTGTTGCCCTGTGAAGGACTGGCGCCCCCTCCAGGGTGTATTCCCGCCTTGCGCCCAATGATTCCAGGTAGGCTCTGGACCCACTGCGACCCTGAATTGGATAAGGGTTACAGATAATGAATGAATGAATGAATGAAGAAAATTACATATTACACAAGAGAAAACACACATTAATCCCAATTAATAACCATAAGAATTAAAGTGAGAAGGGTCTATGTTCATATATGACTTATGTGTATGACATATGCAAGAAGCAGCCTCAGTAGGGATCACAAAAGAAACATATTGAGTGATAAACATCATGAGCACGTGCAGGACATTAACAACTGCCTTTACTGTTTTTACTGAACTGATGGCAGTAAGACTCTTGAACAAAATGGTTATTACCCGGAGCCAGTGAATAACAGAGTGAACTGGAAAGTTGTTAAACGTGTCAACAGCTGAGCTGACGCAAGAGAAGGTGGTCTACAAACTTTTGGACACACACAAGTGTATTTATATGCAGCACATACCACTGAATTTAAGGAGGCTGCAGTTTGCCTAGCAACCACAGTTTGCCTGGCTACACACACACACAAACATATTTTCAGCATGTGTGTATATGTGTGTGTGTGTGTGTGTGTGTGTGTGTGTGTGTGTGTGTTTGTGTGTATTTTAATCAGGCGAGTGTTGGTGTTGTGTTTTTAATGATAGAGACACGGCAGGAGTTCTAGATTTCAGTCTGAATGGAGCACACACAAACACACACACACACACACACACACTGGCTGCTCTCCGGCCCCCCACAGCCTGACTCTCAGCTCCCTGGGAGAGGCTGGACCCCCACAAAGATTTAGTCTCACACACACACACACACACACACACACACGCACACACACACACACAGGCAGTTAAGAGCTAAGCTGTGTTGGGAGAAGTGAGAGACTGCTGATCCTACAGAAGAACTGAGAGAGAGAGAGAGAGAGAGAGAGAGAGAGAGGAGAAGACAAAAACAAGCATAGAATGCAGTAAAAGCCTCCACTCCTCTGAGAAAGTCTTACACTGGATACTGGAAGATGGCTGTGAGGATCTGATGGCATTCAGCCGTTAAAGAAACAAGAGAAGCTTCGGTGCTTCATATCAATGTCTGTGTTTCCATGTGGTGTTTATTCTGTGAGTGTGTTGTACAGAAAATATGTAGCAGGTAATAAATGAAGGAATGAAAAAAAGTTGTGTTCGTAATATACAACATCAGCATCAGTGTTTTTCTTGTTCAATTTATTAAAAAAATAAATACTAGACGATCTACCACCAAATAACAAAGACCAAGAACATTTTGTAGATTTTATAAATTACATTTACTTATTTACTCAGTGTAACAGGTTAAAGCATGTGAAGTTTAAGGAGGCTGTGTGCATCTCTATGGAGTTTTATAAACACACTAATGCCACAAAATGTCTCCCCACCACAAACACACACACACACACACACACACACACACGTGAAATAAGACAAATTCAGCGGTCCTCCTCCCTCTGTAAGATTTAATACTGCGTAAATGTTGCGGAGTTCAGAGGCTGAGATTGTGAACTAACCAACACTTAGCCGAAGCTCTGAGCATTGCAACAAACACATCCCCAGAAACACACACAAACGGAGCGTCTTTCAGTCTCATTTCCTATTATTTATTTATATGAGTCTTTGTAAATGACCCTGTCCAGCTCCACTGAGGGATAACGCTGCGTGTGAGGCTCTGAGCTCTTTCTTGAGTTACTGAACCTCCTCAAGCCCACAGACGATGTCAGGGTTCGCACTGAAGAAACTACTCTTCTTTTCTCCAGCTGCAAAACTGAGTTTACGTCGGTGGAAACAGGTCGAAGGGTTCCAAATTTAGTTCATGAACTGGACCCTTTACGGTTCATCTTTGGTGGAAAAGCTCTATGTGAAATATGACTGAACTAACAGCAGAAGGATAAATAACGTTCCTACTCGCACATGTGCGTTTCAACATTAGGAGTCCGTCAGTAACAGAAACTGCCTCGTCTGGGCCGGGCCCTGTAGGCGGTCCAACAAAAGTCCTCATCAGGGTCAGGTGCTGGTGTTGGTGATTAGTTGTGGATCTCAAACACCACTCGGGCTCATTCTGAAGGTGATGGAGCTCCTTTTCTCTGGAGAACACTGGAAGTTGTGTGTTTCCACTGAGGACAGGTATGGGTCACTAAGAGGGACATTTCATTGCTCAGAAGACTTGAAGGTGATTCTTCTCAGGAGAAACAGCATCATCTCTCTCTCTCTCTCTCTCTCTCTCTCTCTCACACACACACACACACACATGCATGCATACACACACACACACACACATTGGGCTCATCAGTCCATGAAGCGTTTCCAGGTGAGTTGAGATAATAATTACACAAAGGGGGATTAGCAGGGGGATTATATTCTTTAATACCCTCCCTGTAAACGATATATATTTATAGTGAAATCCCTTACTGGCCACTTTATGGGAAACACCCCCTGCTGTAACAGTTACTATCCCAGGAGTCCACTGGGGAGCTGTGAGTGGAACTGTTCTCTGGGGAGAAGTAGCTCCATCCAGTTCCTCTGGGATGAACCTAGTGGTGTCTGTGATCCAGAACAAATCACAAACATCAGCAGCTGACCTTAATGATGCTATTATTGCTGAATACCATCAGCACCTCACATCAATGTGTTGAGCATCTAGTGTAAATCCTTCCCTGAAGAGTAGAGAGAGACAGAGAAAGTGAGAGAGAGAGAGAGATTTAACAGAGTGCAGTAAAACAGCGTGTAATGGTGGAGAGAAAAACAGACCTAGAGTAAAGTCTGCAGAGCTGCTGTTATCACTGCATTCCTGCTGCTCTTGATGGCACGCTAATAAGGTACCTGCCTCCCTATTGGACCCCCTTCACTCCTCTCTCTCACACACACCCACACACACAAACACACACAGGAGATAAGCAGTGTGTTGATGTAATGCCGATGGCAGAGATGTTCCTTGTGCACAGCTCAGAACCAGATTAAACTCTGGAGCCTTTTTCTCAGAGTCTCTGTGATCTAACGTCAGATAAACAACACAAACTTTATACACTCCACCCTCTAAAGCCTATAAGTACACACTCACATTCAGCCAGAACCCCCCTGATGGTTTGAATTGGTTTAAACTGGTTTATGCTGCTGAAATCTTTACTTTGGTTTATGCAAAAATAGATGTTTTATGTAAGTTTATATGAGTATAATGTGGTATATACATTTTTATTCTGGTCAAATCTGGTTTGTGTTCGTCTGGTGCTGGTGTGTGTGTGTGTGTGGTGGAGTGCTGGTGTGTATGGGAATGAATCCTATCTAACTTCTCTTTTGTGCGTGCTTTTCTGTCTGAATCACCGTCCTCTGAGTAAATTACAGGCTGAATTACCCCCTGTTTTTCACAGAACTCAGTGCTCATCTGATCATTTTAATCCTGTTCTAATTCTGCGTTTTAACCGGCAGACGCTACGAAATGAGACGTCATGTTGGAAAAAGTTTGGGCACTGCTGCCCCCCGTGTTTAGCCTCTGAGCACACGTTTCCATATGTACTGCCAGAAAATAACTTCAGAGCAGTGAAATAATATGAAGATAGAAGACGTACCGCAGCCGTTACGTGGTGAAGGTGTTAAAAGAAGAAGTGTTAGATGAAGAAGGAAAAAGATGTAATCAATGAGAAAAGGGAGATGTCGCAGGCCGATGAAGGAGCGATTATAACGGCAGTTGCAGGTATGTTGTATTACCTTTATATTCAGATATGCACATTTTCATCAGGCACGGTGGCATAGCAGGTAGTGTCTCTGTCACGGCTACAGGGTCCTCTCTGTGTCTGCATGGGTTTCTTCCGGGTGACTGTCTGTGAGGAGTGTGGTGTGTTCTCCCTGTGTCTGCATGGGTTTCTTCCGGGTGACTGTCTGTGAGGAGTGTGGTGTGTTCTCCCTGTGTCTGTGTGGGTTTCCTCCGGGTGACTGTCTGTGAGGAGTGTGGTGTGTTCTCCCTGTGTCTGCGTGGGTTTCCTCCGGGTGACTGTCTGTGAGGAGTGTGGTGTGTTCTCCCTGTGTCTGCATGGGTTTCTTCCGGGTGACTGTCTGTGAGGAGTGTGGTGTGTTCTCCCTGTGTCTGTGTGGGTTTCCTCCGGGTGACTGTCTGTGAGGAGTGTGGTGTGTTCTCCCTGTGTCTGCGTGGGTTTCCTCCGGGTGACTGTCTGTGAGGAGTGTGGCGTGTTCTCCCTGTGTCTGTGTGGGTTTCCTCAGGGTGACTGTCTGTGAGGAGTGTGGTGTGTTCTCCCTGTGTCTGTGTGGGTTTCCTCAGGGTGACTGTCTGTGAGGAGTGTGGTGTGTTCTCTCTGTGTCTGCGTGGGTTTCCTCCGGGTGACTGTCTGTGAGGAGTGTGGTGTGTTCTCCCTGTGTCTGTGTGGGTTTCTTCCGGGTGACTGTCTGTGAGGAGTGTGGTGTGTTCTCCCTGTGTCTGCGTGGGTTTCCTCCGGGTGACTGTCTGTGAGGAGTGTGGTGTGTTCTCCCTGTGTCTGTGTGGGTTTCCTCAGGGTGACTGTCTGTGAGGAGTGTGGTGTGTTCTCCCTGTGTCTGCGTGGGTTTCCTCCGGGTGACTGGTAGGTGGATTGGAGACTAAAATGTCAGTAGGTGTGAGTGTGTGTCGCCCTGTGAAGGACTGGCGCCCCCTCCAGGGTGTGTTCCTGCCTTGTGCCCAGTGATTCCGCGTAGGAAATTTAATTAAATAAGCGCTTACAGACAATGATGACATTTTCATCAACCTTTTGTCTTTTCACTGATGATGATATGACGATGCGGTACATTTCTGAGACTGGATATTTGCTCATTCTCTGGATATTTGTGTCATTGCCACCTGGATGCAAGGGTTTCATCACAGAGGAGGTATGTGAATGTTTTATTGAAGATGTCCCTCTGAAAATCTAATCCAGTCCGAATGGGGTGAGAGTTAGACCAAAAAACCCATATCTCCAGAGAAGCTACTAAAATCATGAGCCAAACTGATTTTGTTCAGATTCCAGACTCGTTTCATTGGTACATTATCACAGTGTCAGTGGCAGCTGCTGTTTTCCATTCAATCCACAAATCCAGCAAATCAGCATCTAAACATAACAGAGTGATGCAGGACGAAAGCTCACACTGCCGTAATCGTAAAGGCTCCGGTGAATGACAAACATTCCTTAATTCATAATGAACGTCTTTTATTTCTGAGTAATCTCTTCATCCTCAAATTGAAACATACCACAAAGGGGAAAGTAAATTATGCAAAACAGGAGTTTTTCCACAACAATGATATGCTAATTACCATGTATGCTGTTCTACTTCTTTTAGGTCTCATTATTTCAGTGAACACAGACACAGAGACTGCTTAAAATGTAGCACTGACCTTAGCTTTGGAAAAGAAGAGGAAAAGGAGGGGAAAGTTGATTGGAACAAACACTTTAACACAAATCAATGCAATTGACGCTCATTTGTGCTGAAGATAAGATTCACAGAGAGGTTAAACTGACTAACAGCTGGGGCTGAGGACTGCAGACAAATATAAAGTTAATTCATTCATTCATTCATTTATTCATTCGTTATCTGTAACCCTTATCCAGTTCAGGGTCGCGGTGGGTCCAGAGCCTACCTGGAATCATTGGGCGCAAGGCGGGAATACACCCTGAAGGGGGCACCAGTCCTTCACAGGGCAACACAAACACACACACATTCACTCACACACTCACACCTACGGTCACTTTTGAGTCGCCAATCCACCTACCAACGTGTGTTTTTGGACTGTGGGAGGAAGCCAGAGCTCCCGGAGGAAACCCACGCGAACACAGGGAGAACACATCAACTCCTCACAGACAGTCACCCAGAGGAAACCCACGCAGACACAGGGAGAACACACCACACTCCTCACAGACAGTCACCTGGAGGAAACCCACGCAGACACAGGGAGAACACACCACACTCCTCACAGACAGTCACCCGGAGGAAACCCATGCAGACACAGAGAGAACACACCACACTCCTCACAGACAGTCACCCAGAGGAAACCCATACAGACACAGGGAGAACACACCACACTCCTCACAGACAGTCACCCCGAGAGGAAACCCACGCAAACACAGGGAGAACACACCACACTCCTCATAGACAGTCACCCGGGGGAAACCCACGCAGACACAGGGAGAACACACCACACTCCTCACAGA